>NW_026868056.1:0-77664 GCF_020745735.1 Hemiscyllium ocellatum | reverse complement strand
TAAAGGGTTACGGTCAGTGATAAAGATTAGTCTCACATATGTTATTCACAATTTAAATGCTGAAATGTTGGAACGCCAACACCAAGCTCAAGGCTCCTTCCCCATTGTGGAATAAATCTGTTGGTGTTTGCACTGGACACTCCAAACACACGTTACATAAGGAGCACTCCTCATCTCTCCAATAGTCCATCTAGAATAACATAGCTAATCATATCTCAGCACAAAAAGAAGCTTACATACTTCTGTACCTCTTAATTCTCTAATCTCTTTACCTGCTACTCCCGGCCTATGTCAGTAAACCTTACTTTCACAGGGATATGTTCTAAGAAGATCTCACACATTCTTCTCAATCCTCACAGAAACCAACTTTGATTTCTGAACTCAGTCAGCAACATCAGCCATTTCAGCTTCTAACCTTGGCATTGTAACTCTCTGCTCTTCCACGAAGTTCTCTCGACTGCAGGAAGTGAATTGCTGAACGTCTCCAAAATATAATCTCTCTAAGAGTTTCATAGGGTTGCTCTCGTTTTAATACCCTTCCCACCTTTCAAAATTACTTTGTTTGATCTTTTAAAACTCAATATGCATTTAACTAGGGACCCATTGTTTGAGGTACTGGAATGCTGTCTCTCGGCTTCTGGCCCAAGCTCATATGCACTTCATGGTGCATGCTTTCTTAACCATCCCATAATGGCCAGATACCTCCTCTGATTGGGATGCAAATACCTACCAGCTTTGTTTGATCAACTAAATCCACATGGTCACTGGTCACTGCATTTGTTCAGCCACTTTCTCAAACGAAGTTCAAAAGGCTTCCCATTCTTCTCATCAAATTTAGGTAATGTCGAGATGCATTTAAACAGAAACTCCATCAGGCATTGGTTACAATTGGGTTGTTCAACCTCACTAAACCTCCACATCCAGCCGACATCTATCTTTATCTCCGCCTCTATGTCAACTTTCCTCTCTAATTGCTAACTGTTTTTAAGTTGCAACTCTCTGCTTTTCTTTTGTCCTTTTCTCTCTTTCTTCTACATCCCTTTTCTTTTATTTCTACTTTTCATCATAATTCAATTGTTTTCAATTCTTGTCATGTTCAAGGTGCCTCATTTGAAATTGAATTCCAGCCATTTCCAAAGAATCTGATGGCAGTTTCCACCAATGGAATTGCCGAGCTATAGTGGTAATATCTCTGTTTTCTCACAGACAAACACAACCAAACTCCAGCTTGTCTGTCACTTCGTAGAGCTTTGCCCTTCATGACCTTCTGTAAAATCCACAACTTCACTTTTTCCACACCAGAGAACTCTTAGTGACTGAAAGAATCTTTACACACAAAACACTGTTTAAAACCAAACGAATTCAACACCAGAACAAAAGATACTAACAACTATCATACGCGACCTTGAACCTATAGCCTCCTGGTTCAGAATCTCTAGTGTCTGCATGAGCTTATTCTGGATACTCTGGTTCCTCCCACAACCCAAGATGTGCATGTCAGGTGTATTGGCCATGATGCATTGTTTGTAGTTTTCAGGGATGTGTGCGTTAGGTGCCTTAGTCGGGGGTAAATGTGTAATAATAGGGTAAAGGAATGGGTCTGGGTAGGTTACTCCTCGGAGGGTCGGTGTGGACTTGTTCGTTCGAATAGACTGTTTGCATTCTGTAGGGATTGTAATTCTAAACCCAATTTGGTGTTACCGATTTAGAACAAGACAAAAGTCTCCAGTTTACTATAGACCAAGCAGACTGTCTCAAAATATTTTAAGAAGGTAGCTTGGATGCCAACCTTTTCTTATTTTAAAGGTAGTTGTGAGTTGGGTGTTTCAGATGTAATGCTACTAGTAAATCCACTCACCAATAAGCAAATCACAACATATTTAAACACTCTAATGAAATCCATACAAAAATGAAGATTAATTTAGATAACTTAACTATTGGAAACCTTAACTGAATGATGGATACAGTACCTTCTACAAAGGCACTGTTCCAATTTATTAACTTCACCTAAACACAGGATGGCACGGTGGGTGGCATGGTGGCATAGTGGTTAGCACGGCTGCTTCACTGCGCCAGAGACACGGGTTCAATTCCCACCTCAGGCAACAGACTGTGTGGAGTTTGCACATTGTCCCCGTGTCCACACGGGTGCTCCGGTCTCCTCCACAATCCAAAAATGTGCCAATTAGTTGAATTGGTCATGCTAAATTCACCTAGTGTTAGGTGAAGGGATAAATATAGGGGAATGGGTCTGGATGGGTTGCTCTTCCACGGGTCGGTGTGGACTTCTTCGGCAGAAGGACGTGTTTCCACACTGTAGGTAATCCAATCTAATCTGAACATCCGCTTCCACCCCCCCCCCCACCCCCCCACCCTCCGCCTTGGCAAAAAGGAGCATTCAGACATACATTCTTGCATACAGTTCTCCAATCCAGCAGGAAACGGTATCAAGTGAGGTTTCAGAGAGAATAGCATCGAGGGATAAGTTACTAAAACTTCCAACCCTTCTGTGACCCCAAGCAGCTGTTAACTGTTACATCTACAAGAACAAAAAACTGAAAAGCATGTCTGTGCGAGCAGCCATTGTTACTACTATTTACTAAAAACACTAAGTTGTTTACTTGAGCCGTTTTCAGTAGGCAGTTTGGCCTTTAAGATCTCTAACTAAAAAAAGGAGAAAATAACCTTTTTTAAAAAAAAGTGACAGCTTTGTCATACAATTTAGATGCTTGGTCCTTTACCCCAGGGGCTTCCTCGTGTTACTGATAGTAAGATGATCTGAGAGGGGCAAACACAGGTTCAGACCAAGTTACAAGGATGTGTCTCATGACTTCTGAAACACACCTGTTCACGGACTATCACATGGGGCATACCGGGAAGTGAACAACTGCTTGACACATCCCATTTCATTTTTCTGAGCTACACAATTCTAGCACTCGATACACTATGTAGCCAAATCCCAAGGCCAGGGAAAGATACAGAGGGACAGAGAGATTCACAGTAAAGACAGAAACAGACAAATAATTAACTGAAAAAGATGTTGTGGAAATATGGGGGAAAGACAGGGCAGTGGGACTAACTGCAGAAGTGAGATGTTCGAGAGTAAAATTACAAGATTTAGAACATTGAACAAAGGCATTGTCAGATCAGCGGAAATGGTTTGTTACATCAAATTCTGAACCTGCTTCATAGAACACCATAGACAACATAAACTGGGACAAGATGACAGCCCAGCATGGAGAGCTGTGCAGACCATGCTAGTGTGTTGCTCAGTAAACTGCACCATCTGCGCAGTATGAGAGTATTGCAAACGTTTCTATCATATGCTAACTATACTCGCAACAGATTACTCCCTACAATGGGAAGATTTGCTCTCTCTGCGTGTGTGTGTGTGTGGTGTGTGTGTGTGTCTGTGTGTGTCTGTGTGTGTATGTGTTCATCAGAGACTGAAAGAGAGAGTGTGTGCGTGAGCAATTGGAGTGGTTGAATACGAAACTCATTATTTGAGAAGGAACGCACATGGAGGAAACTATTTTAATTATGAACAACTGGCAGGCTTTTTGTTAATCAACAGAGAGAACGAGAGAAGTTTCATGAACAGATGAGGTAAAGTGTATGAGAATGCTTAAATAAAGTCATTGCCAGACATAACAGCAATATACATCGGCGTGCACATGAATGACAGATGGATGGGTGTTTGGTGTGAGTTCAAATCAGATTTGCTTCGGCAGGATTGAAACCAGGAGTATCAGCAGCAGATTATTGGCTTCACTAAGACTGTACTTCATAGCTCAAGGTTCAACAGCAGATGCAATAAACCAGAGAGATATATCCTGGAGTAGTGAGCATTTCAAGTTAGAAATGGTCAGGGAATGGCGTCAAGGTTCAGCTCATGGTCAAAGGGATGTCCCACAGTTGTGACTTGTATGCTTCAGCCTCAGATATTGGCCAGGGATGGGATGGAAACAGTGGTAGGAGTGGAATTTGGAACCAGAACAGCAGACAGTGACTTCCACGCTCTTAATATTTAAATAACAAAGGCAATGATACAATGCATTGTGGTTCTCCGCTGGAACTGAGTAGGTCAACATAGAGACCCGTGAATAACACTGCCAGAGCATAGAGCGAGACAGTAACCGAACACGTTCATCGATGTAGTTAGTAGTGGTCTGGAGAGTGAATATCTGGATTCAGAGTTTCAACAGGAACAATAATAGTGGCAAGAAGTTTAGACTATATGAAAGAATAACAATACAGTCATAATTGGTTTATAGAAAATAACATCTGGACAGTGACGCTTACCAGGAACACCAACGATAGCCAGGAAGGGATAATAAAAGTATTGAATAATGAGAAGAGCGTAATAGATCCGCCATGAAAATGACAACCAATCAAATGCAGAAAGATACCAAACATAATCGGATAAACTCCTGTCTATTGTTGGAACATTCCAGTCTAATATTCTCAGTATCTGATCCATTGCTGGAACATTTCAGTCTAATGTTCTCAGATTCTGATCTCTCCTCCCCCTTTCTCTGGATCTGCTGATCCCTGTCAGTCTTGTCGGTGATGCTCCGCTCATGTTATGGGATAACATGATGAACGGTGCCCATTTATCATTAAAAGATGGAAACCCTCCACTTGGATAATTAGAATCCATCGAGACTGGCATTAATCACAGTCACTGAACAAATAGGCTCAGTTAACCAGTTCCATACATCACTTTTCATATCACTGTACTGGGTTTGGATGGAATGGATGAGTGTTGCTGGGGGTTGGACCATAAACCTTTCAATCTTTTTTATCTTTTTTGCCTTGTATATGAGAGTATTAACAGAACACTGCAGGCGTCTATATATGTTCTACTCTGTTTATGAAAGGAAGCAGTTATAAAATAACAGATCGGCTGCAGAAAAAAAAGGCGGTTGGGCAAGTTTCTAGATACCTGAATACAAAGTATGGTACTTATTGACCAGTGAGAGGCTACTCCTGGTTTTAATGTCCTGCTATCAAATCCTTTCATAACGTTGACACAGAGCATTGAGACTGCTGCTCAGCAACAGGCCGAAACCATTCTGTCCCTATGGATCGCTTACAGAGGGATAAGAGAAGACAATTCAGCTCATATTAGCCTGTTGCTACTTGAAAGGTGGAAAGCTGGAATATTGGCACATTTTGTCAAAAGAATCATTCGGAACAAAGAGCTGTGTCGCTGCAGCTGTATGAGGTTGTTACTGAGAGGGCACCTGGAGTACATTGTGTTGTTTGTGTTTCTGTAACTGAGACGGAATGGGCCTATATCAGATACAGTTTACCGGCTGCTCATAATCCACGGGTTGCTGTGTCATTTAATGTCTCGTGTCTGTTATACAAAGACAGGAGGAGGCCATTCAGCCTCTCGAGTGTGTTATAGAAGAACAGCAGGAGGCCATTAAGCCTCTTGAGTCTATTACAGAGGAAAAGGAGGAAGTCATTCAGCCTCTCAAGTCTGTTACAGAGGGACAGGAGGAGGCCATTCAGCCTCTCAAGCCTGTTCCAGAGGGCCAGGAAGTGTCTATTTAACTTTTCAAGCCTGTTACGCATAAATATTAGTTTTACACTAGTTGTAAAATAGGAAAGACCTGATGTAAACATTAAAGTTCCAACTTTGACTAAGGCCAATTTTGAAAGTGTTTAGGCGAGCCCTGTGAAAGGCTGACTGGGATACCCTATTCACAGGTAAAGGGATGGTTGGAAAATGCAAGGCCATCAAAACATATTTTCAGAGAGTCCAGAGCCAACGTGTTCCTATTGGTGAGATGGGCAAGGCTGGTAGGTGCAGGGAGTGCTGGATGGCTAGGTATATTGATTTTATGGTCAAGGGAAGGAAGGAGGCATTTGTCAGGTAAACAGAGCTGAGATCAAGTGGATCCCCAAAGGAGTATAAGGGCAGTAAGTGTATAGTCAATGGGGAAATCGGGTCAGAAAAATGTGGACGTGAGATGGCTTTAGAAATAGGGTTAACGAGGCATTGAAGAAATTCTGCAAATCCTTTAATGGCAAAAGATTAACTCGGGAGAGAATAGGGCCTCTTAAGAATCAGTAAGCCTATCTATGTGTGGAACCACAAGAGATCGAAGGGATTAGAAACAAGTATTTCTCCTCAGTATTTAATGTGGAGGGGGTTAGAAGAGCCAGAGAATTAAGAAATATTTAGTGATATCTTGAAAAGTATCAATATTACAAAGCGATATAGGACATTTCAAAATATATAAAGATGAGCAACTTCCAGAAACCTGACCAGTTGTATCCCAAAAGTATGTGGGAAGCTAGGAAAGAGATTGCTCAGCATTTTGCTGATATATTTGTATCATTGTTTTCCATAGGTGATATATCAAAAGACTGGAGGGCTGCTAACATAGTGTCATTATTTAAGAAAGTAAGGAAAAAGCAGTTAACTATAGATCAGTGAGCCTGAGGTCAATGGTGACTAAATTGTTGGAGGGGGTTTTGAGGGAAAGGATGTACATGCATTTGGAAAGACAAGGACTGAAGAGGGCTTTATACATTTGAGATCACGTCTCACTTACTCGGTGGAATGTTTTGAGGAAGTGATGAAGATGATTGATGAAGCCAGGACAGTGGATGTTGACTTTATGGAATTCAGTAAGAAAACCAAAATGTTCTACTTAGTAGACTGGTTAGCAAGGTCAGACTGCCTGGGATCCGGGAGAGCTCGCCATTTAGATCCAACATTTTCTTTAATATTGGAGACAGGGCGTGACAGTGGATGTTTGTCCATTGAAATGTGACCAGTGGTGTGCTGCAAAGATCAATAGTGAGTCCATTGCCTTTTGTTAATTATACATAATATTTGCACTTGAGAATATGAAGTATGGTCAGTAAGTTTGTAGATAATTCCAAATTTGATGGTGTAGTCGACAGTGAAGAATGATCTCTGAGACTATAATGGGACCTTGATTAGGTGAGCCAAAGGATGGCAGATGGAGTTAAATTTAGATAAATGTGAGGTGTTGCATTTTGGCAAGACAAATCAGGGCAAGAAATGAAGGTAGGTTTCTGTCGAAAGTTGCCACTCAAAGAGAACTCCATTGAAATTATAGAATCCCTACAGTGAGGAAACAGGCTATTCGGCCCATCGAGGCCACCCCTCTAAACAGTACCCTACTGGACAAACCCCTACCCTATCCCTCTGAGCCTGCATTTCCCATGGCTAATCCACCTCGCCCACACATCCCTGGGTTATTGGGGCAATTTAGCATGACCAATATACACTTGCCTGTATACCTTTGTACTGTAGCACCCGGAAGAAACGCACGCAGACACGGGGAGAATGTGAAAACTCCACACAGTCATTCAAGGATGGAATTAAACCCAGATTGCTGTGCTCTGAGGTAGCAATGCAAGCCACTGAGCTACTGTGTCACCTTGTGGTGCAGGTTCTCCGTTCCTTGAAAGTGCCATCACAGGTAGACAGCGTATTGAAGAAGGCACTTGGTGATCTTCCCTTTATTGGTGCGTGCTTTGGGTCTATGCACTTGCATGACATGTTGCATCTGTACATGACATTGGTTTGGCCACGTTTGTAATATTGCCTTTAATTCTGGTCTCTCTGCTGTCGGAAAGATGTTGTCAAACTTGAAAGGGTGCAGAAGAGATTTAAAAGAATATTGCAGGTGTTGGAGAGTTCGAGTTACAGGGAGAGTTTTAATAGGCTGGGACTACTTTCAAGTGTTGAGGCTGAGGGGTGACCTTAAAGAGGTTATAAAATCATAACGGGCATAGATAAGGTATACAGTCAATGTCTTTACCCCAGGATAGGCGAGTCCAAAATTACAGGACAATGGTTTCAGGTGACAGGGAAAAGATTTATAAAGGGAAATGAGGTACAACACATTCAAAGAGAGCCTGCTGTGTGTATGGACTGAGCACCCAAAAGAGCTGGTGCAGGCAGGCACAGTTACACCATTTAAAAGACATTTGAATGGGTACGTGTATGGGAAGGGTTTAGAGGGATATGGGCCAAGTGCTGGCAAGGGGGACGTGATTAATTTAGGATATTTGGTAAGAATGGACAACTGGATCGAAGGGTCTTTTTTCGTGCTGTACATCACTGAGACACTGTTGACTCTTGAGTGTATAACACAGGAACAGGAAGAGGCTATTCAGGTTCTGAATTCTGTGAGTCAGCTTGTTTGCTCAATTACTGACAAAAATACATCATTCAGAATTTGATGGTATTTTACAGAAACAGGAGAAAGGCTTTTAGTGAAGAGAAGCTGTAAGGAATGTGAAGAGGCCATTCAGTCCCTCAACTCCATTCCACAGGAGCAGCAGGTGAGCACAGAGAGATTGGAGCCTGGTAGTCAGTACCAGGAGGAGGACATCTACTTTCACAAACTTGAGATCACTCAGTTGCTCAGGATTGGGACAGGAACAGAATGTAGTCACTCAACTGCTCGAGACTGGGGCACCGGAATAGGATGCAGTCGCTCAACTACTTGAGACTGGGACACAAGGACAGGAGGGAGTCATTCAACTGCTCGAGACTGGGACTCAGGTACAGGAGGGAGTCATTCAACTGCTCGAGATTGGGACGCAGGAACAGGAGGCAGTCATTCAACTGCTCGAGACTGGGACACAGGAACAGGAGGCAGTCACTCAACCACTCGAGAATGGCACTGAGAAATCTGGAGGCTTGTGAGGCCCAGGAACCTGTTACACATGGACAGCAGGAGGTGACTCACTCCCCACCAGCTTTGGGCACTGGGAGACGAGGGGAGTTTGCCTGTTACTTACAGAAAGAGATGAATAAGTTGCATTCATGGGTCCACACAATCCTGCCCCACCATTCACTCAGAGCACAGCTGATCTGATGGTGATTCCCTCATAACATTTTATGGAGACTGTCCTCTTTGCAGCCTCTGCTCCATTTGTTGGTCACGTTGCAGACACAGATGCCGTAGCAACAGTCACCATCACTCATCCAGAGGATCGGGTCGAAACAGATGAGTCAGGATTTGAAGGGATCAATCACAAGAATGAAAACACAAAATAAAGGCACTGCCAGATGTTTAGTTCTCTCACATTCGCAATCCAACTCACATAATCAGCCCATCCATTGTACGTTCAGGATGGAGCACTGTATAGATCCAGCTAGCGTACTGCTGAATGCAACCCAGCAATGTCCAGAGTGGAACTCTGTGCAGCCCACACCAATGCCTGATCCATAATCCTTTGCTAAATGTCCAGCATAGGGAGCTGTGCAGACCACACTGGTTCATTCATATATAACCCAGGCTGTTGCCTTGTTCGGTAACACTGTGTTAGATCACTGCCCAGTGTGGGGAAACTTGCAGCCAATGCTGGCAGTGACAGGATGTGCAGCTCCCATCCATTTACAGCTTTATATCTCCATTGCACCTTGATGAGGGAACATCACTGGAAGGGAGAGATGTAAATTGAAACAGTTTCAATACCAATAGTTCCGACTCAGGTGCATACTACTCCATTATTTAAAGATGAAATAACAGATAATGTTGAGTGAGGTTGTGTGGATGGTGCAAAGAAGTAAGAGGGGGATGGTGACGTTATAGTGGTTGCACTATAAGCCTCCATAATCAATGGGAATTAGAGAAACAAATATTCAGGGAGGCTGGGGAGGCTTGCAGGAGCAATAGGATTGTCATAATAGGTGATTTTAATTATACTAACAGAGACTGGGACTTCCAGAGGGTTCAGGAGTTAGATGGAAAGGAATCAGTTAAGTGTGTTCAGGAAAGTTTCCACAAGTAGCATATAGAGGGTCCTACTCGGGAAGGGACAGACTCGACCTACTGTTGGGACATAGGGCAGGATAGGTGACAGAGGTAAAGTGGGGGAGCATTTTGGGACCGGTGACTAGAATTGTATTAACTTTAAAATAGTTATGGGAGGGACAGAATTGGTCCACAGATTCAAGTTCTAAATTGGGACGAGGCGAATTTTGTTGGAATTATACAGGGACTTGCAAACGTTGATTGGAGTAGCTTGTTTCCAGGCAAAAGGACCTCTGGTATGTGGAAGGCCTTTAAAAGTGAGATAGCTCGAGTTCAAAGTCTATGTTTCTGTGAGGATGAAGGGAAAGTGAGGCAGGAAGAGAGAACTCTGGATGACAAGAGATAATCAGGGTCTAGCCAGCAAAATGGACGGCTCAGTTTCAGGTAGCTGGAATCAATGGAATCTCTGGAGAGACAGAGGGATACAGGAGTTTACTGAAAAAGGAAATCAGGAGAGCGAAAATGGGGTATGACATAGCCTTGGCTGAGAAAATTAGGGTGAATCCAAAGATGTGCTTTCTGTATAGTAAAGAAAAAGAACGACTACAAAGAAAATAGGATGCATTCACGTGTAAAACCACAACAGACGGGCGAGGTCCTCAATTTCCCCTCTGTGTTTACCATGAAGAAAGACATGAAGATCTGTGATCTTTTGGGGGGTTAGTTGTCATATCCTGGTTCCGTTCATATCACAGTAAAGATGCTGTTGGACATATTAGAATGCATAAAGTCAGATAAATCTCTTTGTCCTGACCAGGTATATCCAAGAGCACTGCAAGAGGCGAGAGAAGACAGTTCAGGGGCCAAGGTCCCGGAATTCGGGGCAGTAGCAAATGTAGTGCCCTTATTCAATAAGGGTTGCAAAGAAAAGCCTGGGAAATATAGACCAGTAAGATTCACATCTGTTTTCGGTAAACCACTTGAGAAGTTACGGAGAGATAAGATGTGTATGCATTTTGAAAGACAGAGTTTGACTTGGAGCAGTCAGCATAGCTTTGTGCATGGCAGATCATGCCTTACACATTTTGTTAGAGATTTTGTGGTAGCGACCAGGAAGGTTGACGAGGGCAGGGTGGTGGACATATTCAATATGGATTTCAGTAAAGCCTTTGGTAAGGTTCCAGATGGTAGGCCGCTCAAGAAGGTTAGATCGCATGGACTCCAAGGTATTCTGACAAATTGGCGACACAGTTGGCTTGACGTTAGGAAGCAAATGGCTCTGGTGGAGGTATGCTTGTCGGACTGGAGGCCTGTGACTAGTGGAGTGCCTCACGGGTCAGTGCTGGGCCCATTGCGGTTTGTTATCTATATCAACTGGTTGGACGAAAGTGCACAACGCAACATTAGGTCGGATTTTAATGATGAATGAGAGGGCCTTAAGGAGTATAGTGGAACAAAGGACATTAGAGATCAGGTGCACGGTTGTCTGAAATTTGAGTTACAGATACACAGGACAGTGAAGGAGGCTGTTGCCACACACGCCTTCACTAGAGCGTTGAGTATAGAAGTTGGGACGTTATGTTTCAATTATACAGGATGTTGGTAAGGCTACAGTTGGAGTATTGGGTTAGGTTTTGCTCTCCTTGCTCTAGAAAAGATATTATTGAATTAGAAATAGCGTAGAAGAAATTTCAGAGATGTTTCCTGGGCTAAAGGGTTTAAGTTATATAGAGAAGTTGGACAGGTTAGAACTTATTTCTTTACAGCCTAGGAAACTGTAGGGGGTTCTTATATAAGTGTAGATAGTTTGTGAGAAGATTTGTAGCTCGAGTGTTCATTGTTGTGGTTCTGTTCGCCAAGCTGGGGATTTGTGTTGCAGGCGTTACACCGGACAGCTGGAACTGACAACTGGAAGCGGCAGATACAAACCATTATAAATGCTGGAGGAAACATCACAGAAGCGCTTCACAGGAGACCCCCAAGTATTGAGGATGTCACCTAGGCAGGGGACGAAACGTCTGCAACACCAATTCCCAGCTCGGCGAACAGAACCACAACAAGAAGTGTATGGGGTGAATACTTCATTTTTTTCCGCAAGGTTGGAGAATCGAGGACTAGAGGAAATCCGTCAATGCTTCGAGAGGAATAAAATAAAAATTAACCCGTAGGGGCAACTTTTTTTACAGAGAGTATGGTACACATATGGACTGAGCTGCCATTGGAAGTGGTTGAGGTGCGTACAATAACAACATTGAAAAGGCATTTGAACAAGTACACAGATAGGAAAATATTAAAGGATACAGAGCAAGGGCAGAGAAATTGGATGAGTGTGGATGGACATTTTGTTCGGCATGGAACAGCTGGGCAGAAGGGCCTGTTTCCGTCTGTAGAACTATATGACTGTAAATACGTGTGTTTTGGGATAGAGACCGGGAGGGGGAGACTGAGAAAAAATGTCATGGAAAGATATGTTCACTGTTTCCAGAATGCTGAAATGAAGACATTTTGATAGTATCATGCAATACGGGTCAGTATTATGAAGACTTATGAGTGAATGGTATATTAGTATGAGTTCAGGCGATGGAGAGTTATGAATGAGCATTTGTCCTGCAGCTTTGTAACTGGGAGGGAGGACAGCAGAGTCTTCGACACATTGAGCTGTATAAATCAGTAATTTGTCTCAGTTTCATTTTCGTTGAGTGTGACAGAGGGATTGTCTGCACAAAGCTGAGCTAGTTTTGTGGTGCTATTGTATCGAATTCGCCTCATTAGCTACCCATCCCACCCCATGGTGTCCCTCTCATTCAATACCAGCCCAATTCTCCGACCCATCATGATTGACCAGACGGCACTCCGGCACTTTTACCCCAGTTTTCTTCAAGTGCCTGTTTAAGGGCATTTCCCATGGAACGCACTCTCCTAACAATATATTCCATCTGCTTTATACTTTCATACGACAGTCAGCATGCTTTACACAGACCAAACAAAAAATCTACACTCATTTTATGGTTATAGATGTCCAATCACACTTAGTAATTCTGGTTATTTCACTTGACTCACCTTAATGATATTAAATCAAAGACAGCTTCTTAACACGTCTTGTTATAAAATATAATTTCGAGCAGAGAACGTTTTTAACCTCAGCCATTATCTTGACCGTTATCGGAATTGTACCATGTTCATTGTTATGAAAGTTTCTCTTGCCCTTTCCCTGTGACTATTTCTGTCTGTGACAGTTGCACTGTCTCTCACTCAGTTAGTTGGACGGCAGGTTTGTGATACAGAGGGAGGCCAAAAGCACAGGTTCAATTCCTCACACTGACAGAGGTTACCATGAAGGGGACGCTCTCTCAACCTCAACCTCACCCCATCACCCGAGATTTGGTGACCCTCAGGGTAAACCAGCATGAGTGGTCGCTCCAATGAGAGTTCTTTGGGACTCTATTCTTTCAATGTTAGCATTTTATTCTTTTAAAAAAGTAATCTTATTGAAAACAGATATTTTATATTATCATAAACGAATAACAACACAACTCAAATAACTGAACAAAATTACACTCTTGTGCATGTACAAAAAAAACAAGTTAAAAACACAAAATGGACAGAAGAAAAACAAGAATAAACAATAAGTAATGAATAAATAGTACACCTCAGCATAACAAAACGATAACTCTCGTTCTTCAAGAGCATTAACTGATACGCATTTTTATGTTCATAATTGTTCCTTGCTGGATTTTAGATTCATTAGACAATATCGTCATGGCTATATAAAAGCCCTTCTTAATGTGACAGATAAACCTGCATCGTGGTAATCCAAAAAGGGCTGCCATGTCTCATATAAATCTCAGTTTTTTAATGCATCATACTGGTGAGAAAGTCCGAAGGGATATTCTCCATGAAGATCTTACGACAACACAACAGACCCAGGGTTTTCAGACATCCAACACAACAGAACATGTTTTCCAACACAGAAAGTAAGGATATTTTTTTTTCGTCATGTGCATCTGCTTAAGGTACCCTGAGCAGGCCCAGGATGAGAAAAACCGGGTCCATCTCCAATTCAGTCCCCAATACCTACTCTATCACAGCTACCACAGTGCTCCAATATATATGAAGCCTGCAGCATGACAACAAGCAATGAGTAAGAGTGTCTGTAGTCATTCTGCACTTACGACAGGCTGAAGATAATCCCACTTCGCATTTTTAGAGTCAGTCTCGGGTCAGATAGACACTATGAAGAATTTTCAACTGCCTGGAATGGGTCCTATTACAGATCAAAATCCTTCGAGCATTTTCACAAATATCCTCCCATCTCTCCGAGGTGTTCTGAACCCCCAGCTATCTCTCTTGCAGACATCACAACGCTGCACAGTCTCGTCTGAGGGGACACACTCCAACTAATGATAAAGGGTACTGGCAGCGAATGTATTCTAAGCAATAAGCACCCACTTCTCTCTATCGGATCTGTGAGAGTCTGCTGAAGGTATATTTTTTTAAATCAAATTTCTGATCTGGATAAAAAAAACAGAAGAGGTCCCTACTAGGTAGTCCATACATACGAGTTATTTGATCAAATGATGTCATTCTTTCTCCCCCAAGTAACACGTGGTGGCTCAGTAGTTAGCACAGCAGCCTCACAGCACCAGGATCCAAAGATGTGCAGGTTAGATGAATTGGCTATTGATAAATAACCCATTGTGTTCAGGGATGTGTAGGTTGGAGCATTAGTCAGGGTAAATATAGGATACTAGGGGAATGGGTCTGGGTGGGTCGAAGTCGACTTGTTGCGCCCAAGGGCTTGTTTCCACACTGTAGGGATTCTATTAATTCTAAATCACTCAAGCAAGTCGCACCCCTGGCTTCCCACAGTTTAAACATGGAATCCATTATCCCCGGTTGGCAACTTGTTATACCAATTATAGGGGTAAGCAGCATAGTTTTGGCTATATTGCCCTCGACCTGACATATTGGCATTCATGCTTTAACTTTATTGATAGTTATTGGGTTATAACAATACTCCATAAATGTTGTCATTTTGCCTAACAACAACAGACTAGTAAAGGTTCACTTTGTCTGAGAGGGTTCAAAATCTAACCGTATTGACACCGAGTCCTCAGTGGCCCAGAGATTAACATAGGATAATAAAAAGCTTAATTGATAGCTTTTAATCTGGGAGATCTACTCTCCACACTCGGTGGGGTAGTTGTAATTTGGTTAGTTTGATAAAGAGTCGCTTATGGTGCCAAATAAAAGAAGCAAACCTGCCATTAGGTATCCTAAATATCTGTCTGGGAAACATCAAAGGAAGCATGCACACGGGGTATAGGAAATTAGGAAGGACATTCATTTGAAGAACAGCTATCCGACCTAGCCAGGATGTTGGAAGTGCATCCGATCTTTGAAGGTCTTGTTTAATTTTGTCAAACAAATGGACATAGTTCACATTAAATAAATGATCAAAGATGGACGTAATGAATATACTGAAATAGGGAAATCACCCCCGTGACCATTTAAAAGGAAACCAGGGTTTGTCTTCAACATCAGGTATTTCCCTGGACCTCCCATAGGCATGGCCACAAACTTTGTAAAATTAATCTTATAGCCCGGAAAGGTGATAAGCGAATTAATGCATTACATCACGTGAGCTGCCGAAACTGTGGGATTTGAAAAAATCATAAGACCCTCATCTGCATGCAACATAATCTTATGTTACTTCGATCTTACTTCTGGAGCAGGAATGTTGGGATAATATTCCCAATTGTGTAGGATGCCACCGAATCTAAGATTGTTGCAGGGATGGGGAAGAGATCAACCCTCGACTGCCATTTCTGCGGGTTAAAGGAGAAAATAAAATCTCTACTTGTGTGGCATATCTGCCTCCAGTCATCTACCAGCTCTAATTCTGGACACAAATCCACTAATTGCTTGTCCACCGTGGGTCCATAAGACAGTTGAAATCTCCCTCTACAGTTATGTGCCACGATGGAAGATAACTTAATTTGGAAAATGCATCTACCAGGAGTTTAAGATTGCGCACGGGGGCGGGGGGGGGGGGGGGTGGTGGTGGTGGCAATAAACATCCAAAATACTGTATTACTTCCCATAGTTCAGGACTTTGGGGATGATGATCCTCCCGTGAGTGTCTAATGCAATCTAATAATTTAAATGGAAGATTCTTCTTCACTAGGATGGCTTCTCCCCTACTTCTTGTATTAATAGACGAGAACAAAAAAAAAACGATCAAACCGCCCTGCTTTAACGATAAATGTTCCTTGCCATCAAGGTGCATCTCCTGCAATTGGACAACATTCACCCTCTCTTTTTGAAGACTAGAAAGTACACTTTTCCTCTTGACTGGCAGATGGCTCCTCTTAATGTTCCAGGTACAACATTTAAGCACATCATTATCCATAACTCATTGTAGCAACATTTCAACTCTAGAGTTTCACTTCGAATTATGCATCCCTGATGATTAATGGAAAAAAAGACTCATTGAGCCTAAAAACTCTACCACCTAAAACTACTACAACTAAAAAGCTCTCAAAACTTTCCAAAGCTAAACACACACACAAAAAAGAATGAAATAAAATCCAAAATGCCAATCACACTCGATTGGGGAATTTACCAGCTACTGGGGACGCTTACATATCTCAAAACTCTATCTTGTGCCCGCTGCCAATATGGAATCCAGGGCTAATAACAACAAAAATCCGGCTTGAACTGCCCTTCGCTTGGCACTTAGTCATCACAACTACCTTTGTAACACCCTCCAGCTTGAGCTGCACCCCAAACACAAGCAAAGAAAGAGAAAAAGAGTAGTAATACTAATGAAGAAGTTAAAAATGAGTACTCAACCCAGTCCCGGCTATAATTTAATAGTGGTTAATACCAGAAAAATCCAACAAAATCTCTTTAGGAGAAACATGATTATCTAAATATCCAGCTTACATTAAAATGTCCATAACATTTTCGCTTTCTCTGGAGAGTCAGACGAGTTCGTGGATCCATTGAAATCAATGCAGGGCACCGCTGGATACCGTAAGGAATACTGAATCCAGAGTTCCCTTACTCTTCTCTTAATCACATCAAAAGATTTGCTTTCCTGAATCACCGCCGCTGAAAAGTCCTGAAATACATAATCCCGAGCTCTGGTGAATTAAACCCATCAGATCTTTCCTCTGGGTTCTGAAAGCTTCCACCAGTCTTAGTTTGTCCCCACAACTATGTAATCAAACAAGGACAGGATGAAGGCGTTGGTCTGAGTCTGACTTCCGAGCCGTAACCCGATGAACTGTCTCAGTCTTCACCCGTCCCCCCTCAGTTTCGAAGTGAAGGATTCACTGCAGCCAGTTCTTGAAAAAAACTCACCGGCTGACCACCTTCTGTCCGCTCCAGCAAACCGACGATGTGAATATTCTTCATCTTACCCCTGTTCTCGAGGTCGTCATCTTGTTCAGTTAAGGTGCAGACCTGTTTTTCAAGGGCGAGGATCCTCTCCTGAGAGGTATCGATCACGGTCTCTGTCGCTTCAGTTCAGCGCTTGGCATCGTATGTTCTGTTTCCAAGGCTGTCAAGTTGCTGCTCATGTTTTTGGAGCACGGCTGAGAGCGGCTCTGGGCACAGCTGAACTGTTCATCAATCATGGCTTCAATCATTTCGCGTAACTTGGTGAACTCAGTGACCAAGGCCTGGTGAGTAACTGGGTCCATGGAACGAGCAGAGAGGTTGCAGCTACAGCCTCAGGCATGCTCGATGCTTCTGACGGTGCATCGCTTGTTGGGACTTACTCGATCCTTTCCCGTGTTTTGTCATTTCCCTTTGACAAATCGGGATTAGTAAAGATTCTATCGCTCTTTTAGTGTTGAATTTTAAGTAAATGGCTGGGATGGGGTGTATTAGAGAACCACTTTGCCCGTGTGTTGATGCAGAGCCCAGCAAAGCAGACCTTCTGGATCCCCGCCGTCTAGTATTCCCCCTTAACATTTTATCGATATTATCATTTCATTTTGCATTATATTCCTGGAGGTTCTGAAGCCGTGTTACTTGATACCACTGCCTACATCTCCCCCCCCACACTGCACATTGCTGCCCATTCCTCGACAATCCTTGACTCTGTTGTTATTTATGAACCTTCCATCTGTGCCTCAAAAATATTCAGTATCCCTGCCTCCAATGCTCTGTGGGGAAGTGTTCCAAAGACTCACAGCACTTTGAGAAAACAATTATAAACATTTTGATCTGAGTGTGAGATTAGTTTTTTGTATCTCCTTATCTGAGAAAGGATATAATTACATTGGAAGCAGTTCAGAGATATTTCATTTCATGTATTCCTGGGGTAAAGGGCTTATATTATGAAGGCTTTAACAGGTTACTCTTGGAATTAGAGGAAAAAAAACTAGGCCTTGAGGAGAGTGGATCAGGTATACACGCACTGGGTGTTTGTATCGTCCAAATTTGTTGTCATTGTCATAGAACCTCTACAGTGTGGAGACAGGATATTCCGTCCATTAAGTCCACACTGACCCACCAAACAGCATCCACCTGGACGTGCCCTCTCCCCCTCAGTCTTATCCGTGCATTTCCAATAACTAACCCATCAAACCTATACATCCCTGGGCACTATGGGCAATCCACTTTAAACTGCACATCTTTGGAATGTGGCAGGAAACAGGAGCAGTTGGAGGAAACCCACACAGGTATGGGGAGAATGTCCAACCTCCAGATAGAGGGTCGCCCGTGGTTGGAATTAAACCCAGCTCATTGGTGTTGTAAGGCAGCAGTGCTGCCAACAGACCCAAGTGACACCTCCGTTAGTTCTGTTAGTAACTTGTGGCTGACTAAAGAAATCTGCCTGACTTGTTCTTATCACTGAATCTGGCCCAGTCTGAGACCTTTATCATCGGTCATATCACCAAGCAGGTTACATTTAAAATTTGTTGTGAGCAGTGGAAGAGTGGGACTAGAAAAGGAAACAGTGACACCCTCCATCCTCAGTCACAACTGGAGGGAGAAAAAAATCACAAAGTGAGAATTCATTCAGTGGGAATTCTCTTTCCCAGAAGTTTGGGTTGGCGGAATCTTTATATTATATCGAGGCTGGCTTCATCTGATTGTCCATAGACAGGTGAATCAGTGATAATGGTGCATGGAGAGAAAAGCGCAGCTGGGACCACAATGAGATGAACCACGAGTTTATTTACTGATGGACTAGTGTCAAAGGGCCGAAAGGCCCACTCGTGTCCCTTAGCCCTATGTTCTGATGTTCCATTCAGCCTTTCGGATCTGATACACAGGGGCAGATCAAGGCCACTCTGATGGCTGGGTGCAGTTTTGGCAATGTGCTTGGAAAATCCAGGCTGGGTCAGGAAGTGACACTCACCCCCGATCCCTGTTTCCAGGCTTCCCCTCTCCGCAGCGTCTGCTCCAGCGTCTATGGGTCGTGTTACAGACCCAGAGTTACTGTGAATACTGCCCCCATACCCCACCCAGTGTTAACTCACACAAATCCACTGCTCACCCGAATGTAGCAGTACATAGCACAACTTCCAGGAAAATAACCTGTTACTTTGCAAAAGCATAACGTGAAATAAATAAATAGGAACAAGAGTAGGCTATTCGGCCCCTCAAGCTAGCCCTGTCATTTAATACGAACGTGGCTGATCTGCTCCAGGTCGAAATCCACTTTCTCGCCGACTTCTTGTATCCCTTCACACCTCTCTCGGTCAGGGAATTCCAGACATTCACTACCTTCTGAGAGAAGTCATCACTTTGCATCTCAGATAGAAATCGATGTTCCATATTTGGTATCTATGTCCACGAGTTCGAGACTCCACTCAGGAATGGTAACAACATCTCAACATCTAACTTCTGAAGTCTCTTCTGTGTCTTGTAATTTTCAGCAGTATCACTCCTCATTCATTTAAACCCCAATGAATAATCACCTCATCATTTTAGAGATTCTCAATAAAACAACCCTATCATTCCTGGAAGCCGGTTAATGAACCAACCTAGTTACTTGCTGCATCAGCATGCTAACTTTATGTTTCATACACAGGAACCCTCCAATCCTTTGTACTGTTCTTTTTCTGGAAGTGCTCTCCATTAAATAACAGCCTGCCTTTTGATTCTCAGTGTCATCATCAAACTCGGATGTACATTGCACTCAGCTCCCTCCTTCAGACCATCAGTATAGAGTGTAAATAACTGATGCCATCGGACTGATAGCTGTGGTCCTCCAGGAGATACACCTTTATCATGAAGATCTATTAACCCTGACTCTCCGATTTCTATGTGCTAACCAATCATCATTCCATGTTAATACATTCTCCATCATCCTACGAGCTTCTATCTTGTGTCAGAACTTTTATTTTGTAATACATTGTGGAAAAAGTCTGGAAAGCCTGGTGTCCACCAGATCCCCTTTATCAAGTCCGCTTGTTACATTCTCAGGCCTCTCCAGAAATGCTTTGCATGATTTTACAGGGCAAAGTATAATTTCCCTTTCACAAAACCATTGCGAACCTGCGTGAAGCTTTTCTAAATATCCATGCTGGCCAGGTTTTCAAAATTAAGCTCGTCCCATCTGCTTTCATTTGGTCCATATGCCTCTAAATGTTTACTATCCATATGTTTGTCCAAATGAGTTTTAAATGTTTTAGCTGTACTGGCATCAACCACTCTTACTCTGGCAGCTCATGCTATACTCACACCTCCCTCTGTGTAAAAACATTGGCCCCTGAGTCCCTTGTAAATCTTCCCTCTTTCACCTTAAACCTATGCCTTGTATGGCTGAACTCCCCCATCCTGTGGAAAAGACCTTGGCTATTCACCCTATCGATATCTCTCATGATTTTAGAAACTTCTATAACGTCATTCCTCACCTTCTACACTCAATCCAATACTAACTTCAAGAACAAGCATTTAAAGATAAATACTGCAAATTTGAAACCATATTAAACATGACAGGTAAACAATACTCAGCCCAAACTTCATACTGTGATTTGTTTTTTCTCTCTATTACAAAACTAAGGCAGCTTGAATCGCTTACTAGTGCCAATACGAAGTCAAGCACCTGATATCCTTTGGCTAAAGGAAGTGATGATCTCGACAGTAAAAACGTAATTATGGCCAAATCTATATCATGCTACATAGTCAACATTCTCCCTCCTGGCCTCCCTATGACCTTGTGTGATTGTGTCTTCTTTATCTTCAACTCAACAGAGAGAACCCCTTTCCCAATTCACACCTTAATTTAAACCCATTTTATATCATCTTCACATTCACCACTGCTAAAAGCCGTGTCCTCTATTCCCTGTCACCAATTTCCCACCTCTGGTAAGATGTTAAAAAGCCAAGTTTCCAATGCTTTTCAGTTGTGAAGAAGTATCACACTGGGCTTGAAATAGTAACACCGTTTCTCTGTCTCTGCAGATGCTGACAGACCTGTTGAGTTTCTCCAGAAATGAATAGACACAGAACAATTTTTCACAAAACAAGTAACTATGGATACTGGGAATAAAAATACCAAAATTGCTTGAGAAACTGAGAGCTTTGTAGAATCTCATTGGAACTGAAAGTTTAACACTGCAGACATTCCAGAAGATGCTGCAATATCTTCAGCAATTTCTTCAGCTTCTGTTTTTGGACAATTTCCAAAGAAGAATGTCAAAGATGCTCAAACATCCTGTCCAACTAGGAGTGCCGTACACTGGGAACTGAACAATAACGCATGGTGCACAAGTTCCTTGACTCTGAAACTACATATGCCTGGCATTACTGACACTACAGAGTTCTTAATCATGGTCAGGGAGAATAACAGAGGGAAACACATTCACTTCAAATACAGAAGTTGCCATTGTGGAAGAGAAATTATTTAGATCATTACTTTAAATGGATTGAGTGAAAGGAACAAATTAGAGTAGTGACACTCGGGAGAGGCCCTCAGCAGAATGAGAATATGAAAATGCAAACGTTACCGCATCAGAAACCAGGTTAGGTCACTGAATACAGGGCTGATGGGTGAATGGGTCTCGGTGTGAACTCTGGGACAGTCAGTAGAATTGAATTGTAGATATTGTAACTCAAACTGGTTTATCATTTGATGCTGTAGACCACAGCAGCAGCAGAAACAGAATTGTATTCAACGACAATCTGTAACATTTTCCCGACGATAATTCATCAGTCTAACATTACCATCAAGCCCATCCATGGTTCAGTGATGAGTGTGGGTGAACATGCCAGGGTCGGAATCACGTGGACCTAAACCTGTTGACAACCCATTAAAGCTACTGCAATTAACTGGTTAAATTCCGACCAGCAGAACTAATGTCTGATGGAGAGGGGAAATGATCCCAAGACTATCAGATCAGATCTAAGCTCTGTCGTCCTGCCAAATGCAAACATAAATGTCGATGGACTATTAAACAATTTACTGGAGCAGAGTACTCCACAAATATTCTCATCCTAAATATCGGAACAGATCTGTACGTCAATGAAAAAAGTCAAGGATGTGGTGTCTGCACTATCCTCAGCCAGACGTGTTGAGTGAATGATGATCCACCTTACACTCATCATGATTCCCACAGAATCACAGATGGTAGTGTTCAAACAATTCGATTTTCTGCCCATGACGTGAAGAAACAGCTGAACACAGTAGATACGACAAAGGCAATGGGCCCTGACCCCATTCCTGCAATAGGACTGAAGATTTATGCTGCACAACAAGCCGTGTTCCTGGGGAAGCTGTTTCATTCCAGCTCCAACTCTGACATCTCTCTGGCAATATAGAAAATTACTCAGCTATGTCCAGTCCGTGAATAGGAGAATAATTACAATCGGACCTTTTACCACACCCTCAGTCAAATCATGACAGTCAAATTGGTGGGAATACTTTTTCTTAGAGCTGTCAAGTAGCACCGAAGTAATCAGGTCAGTGTGGTTTCCGATGGATTCCCATGTGGAGATGGTGCTGTAGTGGACATATCATTGGATTGCAAATCCAGACTAGGCCAATGCTTTGGCAGCTGGTGGAAGTTAAAAATAATTAATAAAATATCGAGACCTAAAATCTGGTGTCAGTAACAGTGATCTTGTGTCCAATGTTGATTGTTAACATCAATCTCCTACACCAATATACTTCCAGGAATTCAATCTCCTGTGCTTTCTTGGTCAGGCGAAAAGTGACTCCAGACGCACAGACATGGTCCCTGAATCGGCCAAGTGAGACACTCATTCGTATCAAACTACTCTGAGGTCTTAAAGGATAAAACTTGACAGAACACCCGGCATCAACCTCGTTAAAGGAAAGGGAATGGGAAACACAGTCCTGTTGACCCTGCATAGACATCCTTCCTAACATCTGAGAGCTTGTGACGACATTTAGATTTGGTTTGATTACTTACAGGGTGGAAACAGGCCCTTCGAACCAACAAGTCCACACCGACCCGCCGAATGGCACCCACCCAGACCCATTCCCCTACACCTAACGCTACGGGCAATTTAGCGTGGCCAATTCACCTAACCTGCACATTTTTGGACTGTGACAGGAAACCGGAGGAAAACCACGCAGACACGGAGAGAATGTGCAAACTCCACACAGTCAGTCACATGTTTCGGGAATGGGACCCGGGTCACTGGCGCTGTGAGACAGTAGTGCTAATCACTGTGCCGCCACGGCTTTCGCACAGAGCTTTCCCACAGATTGCACAGAAACATCGGGAGAGGAGGAGGTCATTCAGCACATTGAGCTTTCCCCATGCTATTTCATGGCCGAACATCTCCTCAATGCAGTTTTCCCCACATAATGTTCATATCTCAAAATATGTTTAAACATTATGAAATATAGTGCCTTCGGCCCATCAATATATAGGGAGTTCTCTGACAAAAAGTACGATTTGACTGCAATGCGATTCGTGACCCGTTTTCTATAAAGTGAACTATCATCCCTGCTTCAAAGCTGTCACACCCTGTCAAAGGTTTATATATCTTACTGAACTCTCCACACATTTTCCTAAAGCCCAGTCACCCCAACCTCTGTTCCCACAACTAACCTGTCATCCCAGAGATCAGTCTGGCCATCCTTCACTGCACTCCCTCAATGGCAGGGTTGCCCTTTATTAGGTAAGATACCAAAACTGCACACAACAGTGCACAATGTTCGAGATGGGGCCTCACCAAGGCCCTGTACAGTTGCAGTAAATGACCCTTACTTCTGTATTCTAAATCTCCCTGAAATGAAGGTGAATAAACCATTTATCTTCCTACTTGTTTTCTGCTCCTGCAATGTTGCTTTCAGTGACTGGTGTACAGGGAGATCCAGATTTTGTTCAATGTTACAGCTCCCACTTGCTGGGTCTATGTAGACTGTATACAGCGTGCCAATGCCATTCCCAGTATTGATTTCCGTGTTCAGAACTCACTGCCCTACATGGACTCAGAAGGCTGCGCAGAAATAAACAAAAATGCAGCTTAAGTTCATTTATAGATCAACATGTTTCAATCAATCCCTTGTCAAATGATAGGCTGCCATTCAATTGATCCTATAAATGTACACAACCTCTCATCTCTGCATTGCTCTCCATCTGTCAGGTATTTGCCTAGTCACTGCACTTGTCTCAATCACCTCGGAGCCTTTTTTACATCCTCCTCATCCAGCCACAAGCTGATATCATTTAGTGTTGTCAGCAGACTTGGGAATATAGCAATTGAGCTCCTCAACCAAAGATATGATGTGTATTGGTAATAGCTGGATGCCAAATCTCGATCCTTGTTATATCCTCCAAGCCTTCCATTCAAAAACATGGTTTTATTCCTACTCAATGTTTCCTGCCAGCTCTCCCATTCTAAAATACAAACAATATATTAGCGCCAGTCCCATAGGATTCAAATTTGCACAAAAGGCTTGGGGCTTTATCAAACATCTTTCTGAGATTCCAATCGTATTGCGTTGATACCTTCTCCATAATTTTGCTAACAGCCGTTTTCTCAAATATGATTCCTATTTCATAAACCTCTGTTGACTTTGTCTATGCCCATTAATTTCAGTCCAATATTTTCTATTAAACGTTTTAGTGGATAATTTCATTCCATTCCCTTTTTCTCACCAGGCTAAAGTTCCCTCGTATTGTGAGGAAATTATATTTTTGTTTTTGTTTTCTTCTTCTGTGAAGGCATAACTGAAGTATTTGCTCCATTGATCTGCTCTTTCCCTGTCCTCAATTGCCTGGTATCAGACTGCAAGGAAGCTACACCTTTTTCTCTTAATTTTGCCATTGACGTATTTTCAGAAGATTTTACAAGTTCACTCCTATACACTTTGATAAGATATTCTTCAGAAACTGATTAATTCTTATCTTAATCTACTGAATGATTGACCTTTCACAGCCATAGAATCACAGAAGCACAGACTCTGCACTATCATAAATACAGCACGGTCTACATTAGCCCCACTTTCCAATACAAAACCGGTCGCTGTGAATCTTATGGCATTTCAAGTGCACAACCATGCATTTTCTAGGTTTTGACGTAACCATGACAATTCCCCTCTCACGAAGTGCATCCCAGACCCCAACATACTTTGTGTGAAAAACAGTCCTCACATTCTCACTAAGCCTCAAACCCTTCACTTCAAAAGTGTGTCCCTTTGACTGAAAGGACCAGCTGCTGTCTGTCCACCCGGTCCATGTCCCTCGCAATCTTATCCTCCTGATTCACGTCCCCCTTAGCCTTCTCTGCTCCAAACTAAACAACCCGAGCTTATCGTGCATCTCTCCATAGCTGATATGCTCCATCCAAGGGAACATCCTGGTGAATCTCCTCGACACCCCCTCCAGTGCACTCACATCCTTCCTGTAATGTAGCTCCCAGAGCTACACACAGTATTCCATCTTGGCTAACGAAAGTTCCACATAGCACTTATAATCTATGCTTCGATGTGTGAAGGCTGTGTTTACGCTCCCATACGCTTTCTCAAATTGTGTGTTACCCTGTCCAGCCACAGTCACGGATATGTGGATAAGCACACTCTGAGTTTCCTATTGTGCTGCCATTCATTGATTCCTTCCCTGCCAAGTTCCTTCTTCCAAAGTGCATGACCTCATGTTTATCAGGGTTACATTCCATCTACTATTGATGTGACCATCTGACCATTCCATTGTATCTTCCTATAACATAAGACATTCCTTCTCACTGCCAACCACCCGGCTAATCTTTGTATCAAACTTACTTATGGCACCCCCACCCCTCGTCCAGATTCACAGCTGCATCCTTTATGATAAGGTTTAAAATCAGGAAACACCAGCTTATAGTCCAACAAGTTTATTTGGAGGCACGAACTTTCGAAGCGCTGCTTCTTCATCAGGTGGTTGTGCGCTTGGATGAAGCACTTCGAAAGCTAGTGCCTCTGAATAAATCTTTTGGACTATAACCTGGTGTTATGCAATTTTTAGCTTTGTCCACCCCAGTCCAACACCAGAAATATTAAGAGACACAGCACTGATCCCCGAGGTACACTATTGGACACTCGCCTCCAATCGCACATCAGCCTTCTACCACCACCGTCTGTCTCCTACCACTAAAGTTGATTTGGTTGCGACTTGGCAACTCACTAATGAGTCCTACCTGTTCCCTGGTTATTCTGTTCCGCTGGACACACTTGGAGAATATCTGGAGATTCTCCCTAATCTTGCCTGTCAGTAGGTTTGCATGCCCCTGTGTTAGTTAGTCCCCTCCAAGTGAAGTTTTCCCACCATATTGCAGTCTTAACTGGCCTGTCCCAGATCCTGCCATTAGTTGCCTTGAATGTGGAATAGACAGCGAGGGAAGCGTTCTGTTAATTGCCAAGTTGTCATATATTTTGTGAATTTTCTAAATTCACTGTGACCCACCTCTCATTGTTTGAAACTCGAGAGAACACAGACCGGGTTCCTCATCAGGCAATCTCACCATCTGAGGGATTAATCTGGAGAATGTCCATTGCACTTCCTCTGCGGTCACCAAAACTGTACACAATACTCCAGGTACAGTCCCACCAACACACTGTGAAACTGCTTCAACATGTCTTTACATCAATGTTCTGACTCTCTTAAATGGAGGCGAACCAAACCTTAACTTCCCACTTACATGTATTCCTCCAAATTCCCTTCACATTCATTGCATTTACGAAGTCACTAAGATCTTTTAGAAACCCTTCCGAAAATCCAATGTGTGCCACTTCTACTGATTCCCCATTATCGATGCTGTAAGAAATTACTTCAAACAATTCCAAAGTTTATCAAGTATGATTTCTCTCTCAGAAATGCATGCTGATTCACTCCATTGCAGCTGTTAGTTTCTAGATAACAAAAAATGTCAGCCTGTGTAATGGATTCCAACAGTTTCACTGCAACTCTTAATTTAACTGGTCTGCAGATCTCCACCCTCTTTTTCCCTTTACCTGTTTGGATCCCTTCCCTTCATCTGTAGTGCTTGATTCACGTTTATCCACAATAGTTTCTGGTCTCTGCAGAATGTGCAGGAAAATAAACACAGTCATCGACAGTGCAATTAATACTACTACTATTGGTGATTTATTTCTGACATTTTGATCGGAAGTACATCTGTTTCGTCAGACTTAGCAATGCTCAATCCAGCTCCATTGTTCAAGTACTACCTTGTTACTGATATGAATTGACGTTATGTCTTTAGCTCCAGGTGTACGATATGATCACTTGGTATTACTGGGTGATTTTCTGGATCTTCCTCCATGAAGACAGATGCAAAGTAACTGGTTGTTTTCTTGGCCGTTTCCCTGTTGTCCACAATGACCTCTCCTCTCCCGATTACAAATTTCCACATTTGACCTTGCTTTTATTTTGTTTCCTTTGAAATATAGATCGTAGATTGATGCAGTCTTTGTGTTCCTGTTTGTTAGCAGGTATGTTCTCTTTTTGATTTCCTTTTCATGTTTTCGAATTTGTTATGTTAACCATCATTGAGTCACTTTCTCACTCTTTCGTGTTCGTACCTGAAATAAATAGACGTATGTTTCAGACTTTGCAGTATTTCTAAAACCTCCTTGTCCTGACCAGTTATATTCCGGAACACTGCAGGAGGATAGGAGCATAGAGAAGAAATTGCGGGAGCATTGCTTGCCTCTTTTCTATCATCGCTGGCCAAAGAGTGAGGTCCTGGACGACTGGAGCATAGCGAATGCTGAGCCCGTATTCAAGAAATGCTGCAAAGATAAACCTGGGAACTAAAGACCAGTAATCCTAAAAGCTAGTGGGTAGGTTACTTTAGAAGATTCGGGGAGATTGGATATACATGCACTTGGAAAGACAGGGTGTGGTTCGGAGTAAGATTAGAATGGTGCTGGAAAAGCCGAGCAGGTAAGGCAGCATCCGAGGAACAGGCCAATCCATGTTTCAAGCAAAAGCCCTTCATCAAATTCAGTACGGGAGTTTGTGTAAGGGAGATCATGACTCACAATTTTGTTGGAGTTCTTTGCTAAAGTGACCAGCAACATTGAGGAGGTCCGGGTTGTATATGTTGTCTAGATGGTTTATAGTACGGCCTTCAATAAGGTTCCACATGGTACGCCACTCTGGAAAGTTAGATCGCATGGAATTGAGGGGGAGCTGGCAAATTAGGTACAACATTGACTTGATGTTACAAAGCAGAGATTAATAATGGAAACATACTGGTCAGACTGGAGGCCTGTGAATAGTGGAATACCTTAGGGGTTGATGCTGGCACCACTACATATTACATGTATCTATTATTTAAATGAGAACGTACAGGCATGATTTGTAAGTTTGAAGAATGCAATAAAACAGGCGGCATCATGGAGAGTGAGGATGGTTATCAGAAATTTCAGAAATTACAGAAGTTTCTTGATCAGCTGGAGAAGTGGCTGAGAAATAGCAAATGGATTTTAATATTGATCAGTGTAAGTTCTTGCATTTTAGAAAGTCAAATCAAGTTTGGAGTTTCATGGTGAATGGTTGGGTCCTAAGGAGTGTAGTGGGACAGAGGGAACTTGGAATTCAGGTGCATGGTTCTCTGAAAGTTGATTCCGAGGTAAACAGTGAATTGAGCTTTTGGAACACTGACCTTAATCGGTTTATATCACTAAGTATCGAAATGAGGGAGCTATGTTGCAGTTATACAGGATGCTGGTGAGGCCATATTGGCAGTGTTATGGTCAGTTTTGTTCACTTTGCTATAGGAAGGACGTTATTAAACGGGAAAGAGTGCAGAAAAGAATTACAAGGATGTTGCCAAGGTTTCAATGGTCTGAGTTATTGAAACAGGTTGGACAAGCTAGGACAATTTATTTTTGTGTGCATGAGACTGTGGGTGGATCATATTGAAGTCTATAAGATCATGACAGGTATGGATAGAGTGAATGCACCCAGTCTTTTTTCCCAGGGTTGGGCAATCACAGACTAGAGGGCATCATTTTAAGGTCAGCGGGGACAGAATAAAAGGGGATCTGAGGGACAACTGTTTAACACGGGGCTGTTACGCATATGGAATGAGAAGTGGTTGAGGCGGATACATTAACAAAAGTTAAAAGGCATTTGAAAAACACACGGATAGGAAAGAATTAGAAGGATTGTGGCACAGTGCTTAGCACTGCTGCCTCACAGCGCCAGAGACCTGGGTTCAATTCCCGACTCAGGCTACTGACTGTGTGGAGTTTGCGCATTCTCCCTGTGTCTGCGTGGGTTTCCTCCGGGTGCTCCGGTTTCCTCCCACAGTCCAAAGATGTGCAGGCCAGGTGAATTGGCATGCTAAATTGCCCCTAGCGTTAGGTAAAGGGATAAATGTAGGGGAATGGGTGGGTTGCGCTTCGGTGGGTCGGTGTGGACTTGTTGGGCCGAAGGGCCTGTTTCCACACTGTAAGTAATCTAATCTAATCTGAAGATAAGGGGCAATGGCAGGGAAATGGGGTTAGCGTGGATGGGCATTTTGGTCGGAATGGACCAGTTTGGGCTGATGGGCCTGTCTCTATGCTGTCGGACTCTATGACTCTAACAACCATTGCTTGTCTCCCACTGAATGTTATGTTGTACTTTCCAAATTCACTGAAGATATCTTGACACTCTAGCCTCTAGTCTTCCATGATGTTTGACTAGAATATTCAAGCATTCTATATTGCATGCGGACACCTTGTAAAATGGATCTTATAAATGCCATTATCTCTTAAAAGCTGCTTCAGACCAAGGTTAATAATTCATCATGCTGACCATACAACATCAGATTCAAAATAACCTGCTCTCTACTTTGCTTCACAACATACTCTTCAACCCACCTCATATACACTTACGGAACTTATTTTTCACTGCTTCAGCTGTCATAATTAACACAGCTTAGATGCAACTTGAGACCATTCAATAAGACTGCGATACCCACAATACTTGCCTATCTAATTTTCAGAGCATATGATGCTCAGATTTTCTGCTACCGTTTTGGTTTCGATATATAACACACCGATATTTGCTTCTCCTTGCTATCTGTAAACTCTACCTAAACTGATTCTCTGGAAGCTGAGGGACAGGTCTGTGTCATTATTAGTGACAGATTTGGACAAGACATTCGGGAAGGCTCACCTGGACGCTGAGATGATCTGAAGAAATGGCCCACAATACTGGCAAGCAACAATATCCTCCTCGCTCTGTTAGGATAAGAGTTACCATATACTCTCTGCTCCCTCACACTCACTGTATATCTGCTATAGCACCTAATCCCAAACAAGGTTCACGCTCTGTCTCCAAATAAGGCTCAGGCACTACCACTCTCACTATTGAATTCAGCAACTAATAATACCATATGGATTCAAAACTGCCGACTGACTCATTCCAAACACCTCACAACTTCCCCTAATTATACCAGCACAAACAGCCGGGTCACCCATTCCCACTCTCTCTCCATCCCTTTCTCCCATTCGAGGCGAAACAGCCTGAATAGGATAGAAAGAGCCAAGCCGTTTAGTGGAGTATCCGATATCCGTTCCCTCACTCCCCTCCCCCTCCATGTGGGGAGAATTCTTGAATAGTGGAGAGGACCAGGACACCTCGTGTGGAGTATCCGAAACATCCACGTCCTACTGACCAGTTAACGATCAATGTTCAGTGAAAGACGATTCTCATTTTAAACCCACTGACAGTTCCAACAACAATCCTTACACTTGCAAAAAAAAATACAGATACCTCCCTGCACAGAGATGCAGACACAGAAAGACATAGATGAACACACACAATACTTACCAGGAGATAGGCATACATAAACGAATAAACACACAAATACATATGCAGTCACATACAAATGGACACAAATATAGATAGAAACACAGGCTGAAACACAGACAGACTGATGTAGACACGCAAACACACAGACAACATGCACATGGACACAAACACACACACACACACACTCACACACACACACACAGGTACACACACATACAGACACAAACAGAGGCACAGACACACACACAGACACACACACACACATGCACAGAGGCCAGACACTAGTGTCATTAAGACACAATTCGATATGTTTTTGATTTGTAAGGGGATCAAGGATTCCAGGTAGAAGGCAGAAGAATGAGGTCGAGGTACATATAAGAAATTATTGAACGGAAGTTCCGACTCAATAAGCTGAATGGCCTGAATCTGCTCATTTCCTTAATGCTCCTGCGGTATTATGCTATCAGGCATTCTCTTCCTGAGACAGCAGCAGAGGCTGGGTGCGATACCTATTTCATTGGAAAGTGGCAGTGGGAATGTGGAATAGGTTTGGAGTCCGGAATGGATTATGTCCCTAAATATTCCTAATTATTCTGTCCTTATGTCTGGAAAGAGGTGGTGAGTTGATATTCAGTTAACAGTTTTCAAATAACAGACCCACAATGAAATAAGGACGTCCCTTTCACTTTAGTGTTGTGCTACCTGTGGTGTTCTCATCCTCAGGGAGCAGTGAAGACTCGGTTATTGAAGATATTCAAGGCTGAGCTCGACTGATCTTTACTGGACAGAAGTGTCAGTGTTTATTGGGAACAGACATGAAATGGATGGTCACACGCACTCGGATCAGCCATGAATATTCTGAATGGAAAAGCCGAATGGGCAACTTCTTCCCCTATCCCATGTGTTGTTCCCTCAATCCACTCCTCGAGGCTCTTACAGAGATGCACTGCTGTCCCTACCCGATGTGTTGTTCCCTCAATCCACTCCTCCAGGCTCTTATAGAGATATACTGCTGTTCCTACCCCATGTGTTGTGCCCTCAATCCACCCTCGAAGCTGTTACAGAGATATACTGCTGTCCCTACCCCATGTGTTGTTCCCTCAATCCACCCCTCGATGCTGTTACAGGATTGGGGAAAACTCCATTCAGTCAGACAGGATAGTTACAATGACACAGGAGGAGACCATTCAGCCCCTCTAAGGTATTACACAGGAGTATAGAATGAAGTAATTCAGCTCATTCAGTACACTACTCAGAGCAGGAGGAGGCCATTCAACCCACCTGAGCCGCTACACGGGAACAGGAAAGCTGTCGCTTACAGGAAACAGAAAGTAGAGATAAATGTTTATTTTCAACCTGCAAAGCTGTAACTGATGGAATGCCTCAGAGATCAGATCTGGAGGAAGGGGAGGGAATGGCTTGGAGCTCAATTAGCTCGTACACCAAGATGGTCATTCAATGTGACGTCAAATGGAGGTAGTGAGTCTGCAATGTGATACAGGCAGGGAAAGTTAGTGAGCAAACCTTCTGCAGAAATAACATAAGGTAAGTTGTCTATTTTGGCATGAAGGATGAAACAATGGAAAACAATTGAAATGGAGAGAGATTGCCGAAGTCCGTGATACAGGCAGTTTCCATGTTCTTGTGACGTGAATCATATGAAGTCAGATGCAGCAAATCATTTGGAAAGTAAGTGGAATGATGCTGTTTTTGGCAAAAGGTATCAGGTTTAATTACAGGAATGTTTTACTGCATCTGTACAGGGAATTGCTGAGACCCCACCCGATGTCCTGTGTGCAGGATTGATCCCCTAACACTAAAATAAAAAGATATAATTATTTTCGAAGATTTTCAAAGAGGTTTCCCTTTACTCATTCCTGGAATGCCGGCCTTTTGTTATGGGGGATTATCAGTTTTGATCTCAGCTGAGAAATAGTATTGAACCATTCATGACTTTCTGGAAAGTGTATCAGCTGGATGCATATTATCTCCTGTCAGGGAGACTAAAGCTAGGGAATAAACTTTAAAAAATATATGTATTGATATTAACTCACATACTATAAAGACACCTACTGATATTTACATGTAAGCATGTCTTCAAATTATAAAGTGGGGACTTTTTGTGCGATTGGAAGAAATTGTGTACAACAAGAGCAATGACGCACCTGCATATAATCCAGAATCAGGATTTCCAGAGAATATTCCAGGAGATCGCACATGGTCCAGTTTGATGTTCAGTTGACAAAATTGCATGTTCCAACACAGAGAGGGAGAAATATGTTCCCTGTCTGAGAAGGAGCAGCCGATTGGCCCCTCTCTCTTACTTTGTTCCGCCCCATAGCAAAGTGTGAGATCATAAAATCCTCACGTCACCTTTACCACTTGTAAAGGATTCCTGGTGAGGATTCATTTAAATCTCTCCACTGCCTGAAACGAAGGGAATTCAGCCAAATCCCACTGTTACAGAAAGAAATCCCACCACCAGTAGATGGTGTGATCAGAATAACTTCAAAGGCAGAATAACATTTTGGGGAACTCTATCATTTTACCATTTGTTATGAGTTCAACTTTCTGTGTCTCACAATTTTCTAGAAAATGGCGGAGTCTGAAATCTAAATCATTGGCCACCTCACTAAACTGGCTGCATTTAAAATGGGTGTAACCAGTGGAGAAGTGGGACTGAAAAAGGACATAGTGACCCTCCAACATTTGTTGGAACACAAATGAGAATTTCTAAAAGGGCTGTTCAAGTGGAAATTCCCTTCCCCAGAGGATTGTGGTGCCTGGATGTTTGCATTTATTCAAATTTGTTTTGGTATGTCGTAAAATGGTATACAGACGGAAATGCGCTGCTTTGAGCAAAAGCACATGAAGCGGTGAAAAAGTATTTAATAGCCCACTCCTGCTGCTCAGTCCTGTGTTGCTGTGTTCTATTCAACCCCTCACATCTCCTGCAAGGAACAGATGGAGGCCACTTGCTCCATATACCTGGTCAACAGTAATACAGAATCTCATTCAGTCCCTCAAGACTGTCACACATGGTTTGGTGTCGGTTGGAAAATGCTATCTGTTTCCACAGATGCTTCTGGTCTCTTTACAGAGTGTTTCCTCTCCGCAACTTGTGGTTCATTTGTTGGTGATATCATAGACCCAGATTCACCGTGAATACAGTCCCCATACTTCAACCAGTGATAACTCACACAATACTTTACTCTCTCTGTTTGCAACATTCAATAAAAGAACATTCAGGAAAATTAGAGCCATTAACTTTGCAATTACTGAATATGAGGACAAAAGGAACAGAATCAGGTAATTTGGATGATCAAGCCATTGCATAACATCATGGCTGATCCACTGTTGACAGTAACTCCTCTTTAATGCCCAATTCTTCACCCCTTAGCTCTCTGACAGGTCAAAAATCCATCTACGCCCTCCTTAAATGCTTTCGGAGATAAGGCTCCCTTAACCCTCTCGTCCAGATAATTCCTGACAGTGATTACCTTCTGTGAGAGGAAAGCCCTCCTTACACATGCGCCAATACCTATTGATATGAACAAGAGGCGAACACAGGGGCTCAGGAAAAAGCGAATGGCTTTGATACCAAGGCAGTATTTGACTGAGGATGGCATCGGGGCCACCTACTTACTTGATCTGAATGTAAATCAGGTGTAACCTTCCCACTGGATGGAGTCTTTCAGAACACAAATAAAGAGGTTTAGGGTCAGTCGCCAACAATCCTCTCAGTCCCGGTACATCTCTGCAGGAGATCCACAGGTTAGCCCCCTCAGCACAAATATCTTCAGCTGGTCCATCAATGTATTTTCCCATCATAAGATCTGAAGTAGGTATGATGACTGAAGATCACAGAATGTTCAGAACATTTCCTCCCCCATCAGCTCCTGAACCATTCTGTGTCCATGTGCAGCAAGACCCGGACAGCATTCCGGTTTGTGCTGTTAAAGTGTCGGTAACATTTATGTAACAGCACGGCCAGACACTGCACATTTCCACAGCTAGAAAAGGAGATCATTCAGCATCTCCAGCTGGTTGCACACTGGTATGAGCTAGCATTCAGGAACAGGAAGAGTGACAGCAGATTCAATACTCCTGCCTGTTAGACAGGAAGAAGAGTGGTCTGTTCAGTGCATCGAGCTGTTAAACAGGAACAGGCAGAGCCCAATCAGACCCTTAAACCTGTTCCATGAGACCAGGAGGAGGCTATTCATCCCCATGAGACAGTTATACAGGAACATGAGGGGGTCATTGATATTCCAACATGACAAACCAATGAAACCGAGACTGCACTGATAGAGGACTCCATGATGTTAATCATGGTTCCATTGCTGTAGAACGTGTGCTGCTTTAACATAGTTTGCTGGCAATGAGGAGGGAAGCAAAATGATTTGTGCCAAGTCTCAAGGAGGCATCTTCCATCGCTGGGAAGACACACCCATCATCTCTATGGAAGTCAGAATCTGGTGGGAATAGTTAACTGTTTTAGCATGACGGTATTGTGGCTGCTGTCGGGATTGTGGATAACGAGACTTTCGGTGCAGGACCATACACCAAATGCACTGTATTAATGTGGGGAGAGTTTATTCAAAGACTGGCCCTCTGTCTCTCTCATGCGACATGGGGATTGGGTGTGGAGTGAGGGGAAGATTCTCAGAGGCTCTTAAACTATCGACAATCATGCAACCCGAGTAAAAAAGAAGCCATGGAATATTTCACCGTATCAGTGTCTATTTAGAATATCGTGAGTGACTGTCCTTCCCCCTCAAGTTTCAATGCAACCACCTCTCATTCTCTCACAATGCCAGAGATTAATCATCACTGTCTCCTCATGGTACCATAATCCCAGGGATTAGTCTGGTGAAGCTCCATTGCACTCTTTCTGTGGCAAGGCGATCATTCCTTATAAAGGAGAGAAAGTCTGTCCATAGTGTCCCAAATGCTGCCTCAATAACATTCTCAGCGATGATCACAATAACTCTTTTTCCTCTTAGACATCTCCGTTTCTTTCCTGTGGCATAAAAAATACTTTGCTTCTCTGTATAATGCTGGAAAGATTTAACACTTTTATAACGAAGGTGCTGTTGCTGCTATCGGGATTATGGATAACATGACGTTCATGGCAGGATCACGCACCAATTGAACTGTATTAACGTTGGGAGCGTTTATTCAAAAGCCTGAAACCTCACCCCTCCCCACCCCTTCTCTCTTTCTCTCTCTGTCTCACTTGAAATAGGGAGTGGGGGTGGTTGGGTCGAACGTTCTCAGAGGCTCTTAAACTATCGAGAATAATGTAATCTGAGTGAAAAAAGCCATGGAACTTATCACCGTATCAGTGTCTGTTTCGAACATCATTAGTGATTGTCCATCCCCCTTAAGGTTCAATGCAATCACCTCTTATTCTCTCACTGAGTTTCACTCACTGCTCATGGTGCCATCATCCCAGGGATTAGTCTGGTGAAACTTGAGAGAAAGTCTCTCCACAGTACCCCAAATACTGCCTCAACAACACTCTCAGGGATTGTCAAAAAACATCTTTTCTCTCATTTAGACATCGCCATTTATTTCATGTGCCACAAAAAGCCATTCCTTCTCTATGCACAACGACTGACATGGAATTTAGAAGTGCCTTAGATCTGTACGTCAGCATCAATAAAGCCAGCACCAGAGATTCCTATGGAGATGTGCATCACTCTCGGGGAGAATTTCAATGAGACTGTATACACCTAAAATAGGGGATGATCACATACCTGACTGGAAATGAGATGTAGCAATACAAAAAACAGGCGGAGAAAGGGAGCTATCTTCACCTTTATTCTTCTCTCACAGGATGCATGAAGCCCTGGTCAGGGCAGCATGTTATGCAGATCTTGAACTGAGTGGCTGGTTCAACTGTTCCACAGTACTGGAAAGAGTAAAATGCATAGCTTTGGGTTTGTAGTGTTACAACACAGGATAAACCTTCCTGTTTAATTAAAACCAACAACAGAGAAAAGATTTATCCCATGCAGTAATCTGTGATAATTCTAGAGTCCAAGTCTATTTAAAGTAAACAATAACAACTTTATTTCTTAAAGTATAACAGAGAATAATAAACGAACGACTATTTACAACTTCTTCCTCTAACCTGTCTTCAACCTTCCCCCTCCACAATACTAGGCCGATAAGACTCCTAATTAAGATATACAAAACAAAACTGCTTATCTCAAAACCAGGAAGCTTTTGGTTCTTCTCCATTTTCCTGTCTTCTTTTCTTCTTGGGGACTCTGCTTCACCAGTTAAAGGTACCTATTGGAAAGCTATTTTTCAGGCAGTCTTTGCATGCTGGTAGCATGGCCGTTCTTCTCTCAATTTTTCAATTTTCCACGGTCTTGTACCACCAAACTATTGGATTGTATCATTGGCTGTTAAGATTGTCAATATAATAAATTGAAACTTGGTTGGAGGTGGGTATTTTGGGGTACAATTTTAAATGGTTTGCTGAATTTGTTTCGAGACAATGAGCTAATCGGGTAGTTCGACCAAATGTTACATTATATCTATTTTTCAGAACTCTTGGTGCTGTCAGGTCTTTATTGTTGGTTTGTAATTCTCTAAAACGTACAGTACACCCACGTGTTCATCACAGAAGTCACATGGAAACCTGAGGAGTGAATCATGACACATTGACTTCCCTAAAGGTCTTGAGGCAAGCAGATTGGTTTTTATAACAAATGATAATGGTTGATTTTAAACTCCCCAATTTCCTTCATGAGATATCAACAGACCATTATTCTGTGGCTCTAGATTATGAGTCAATGGCTTGACCACTATAAACTGTCTTCCCTTATGTGCAGAGAACAAGTTAAACATTCTCAACAGCAATTATTTAGTGACGGACATGTGATTACAAGGAACGTGAAACTGTTGCATCCGGATTGAACAAAGGCACAAATGGTTTATTCAGATATTGCACTGAGACTGAGGACGAGACTGGGATATCATGACGGTGGTATTGGACAGGATTGGTGAGTGGGGAGGACATGGAGATGTAAACCTGTGAAGGACAAAATGGATTATGGAGTTTGAGAAGACTCTGGTTCCTTCTCGTATATCAGTGAGCAATTTATAAATCGTAGTTTGATAGTTATAATATATAAGTAAATGAATTTTTGTTTGGAACTGAAGATATTGACTTGCACTTTCCAAAATGTACATATCATGAGCTGAAATTCAGTTCAACCCAGTTGAGTAGACAAATATAATGACTTACCAGGAACACCAACTATCGCGAGAATGGGATAGTAACCACCTTGAATAATCCAAAGGATATCCTGGATCCGATATGCTAATGATATCCAAGGCTGAGAAAGCCAGTAAAGACCCTCGTATAAACTCCTGTCCATTGTTTGAACATTCCAGTCTAATGTTCTCAGATTCGGATCCATTGTTGGAACATTCCAGTCTAATATTCTCAGATTCGGATCCATTGTTGGAACATTCTTATACATTGTCCTCAGATTATGAACTATTATTGTAAAGTTCTGTCTAATGTTCTCAGATTCTGATTTCTCCTCTCCGTATCTCTCGAGCTGCTGATCCCTGTTAGTGCTGTAAGTGATGCTCCTACTCACACTATGGGATAGCACATTGAACAGAGCCCATTTATTTTTCAACGATGGAAACTCTCCACTGGGATGATTAGGATCCACGGAGATTTACATTAATCACAGTCACTGAACAAATAACTCAATTTAACCTCTTTGAGTTCAATATTGATTTTATTAAAATTTAAAAGAACGTTTAAAATTTACTCATTTATTTTGGGATATGTGGGGGTGGCGGAGAGAATGAATATTGGAGATGGTAGATTGATTGCGTGTAATCATTCAATCTGCCTTGGATATGGGAGTAATGTCAGAGGATTGTCAGAACATAAACAAGTTTCTCCGTTTATAAATGGAAACATACAGTCTGTAACTACTGATCAGTGATTATAATATCAGTAAAATATGGAGAGAACTTTTCTAGTCCATAATCTGACAGGCAAATGTGCCTTCGACAACATGAAGTATAACAGACAAATGGCATCGATGTGTTAGCAGAGAATATGATATGACACACAATTCAGATGGTTAGTCGAGGATCAGAGAGGGCATGTGAGTGTCATGCTCTTAATGTTGTCGATGTCAATCAACTGTGATTAAGTGCCATGCATTGGTTTTCAATTTCAGTGCGATTATGTTATTGGGGACATGGCTGCAGAGACTGGAGGGAGGGAACATAATATTTCCCAGTCATCAGTATTGGGATGTTACTCTTTATAAATCATAAGAAAATCAAATTCTGGGACACATCTCCAATGAGGAGTGAGGAGATCCAATATTAACCATACGACCAGGATACATTGGAGCAGAAATTTGGCCATTCAGCCCATTGAGCCTGCTCCGCCATTCAATGATGCTGTTAAGCTTCTCAACACCATTCTTCCACTTTCTATCTGTAACCCTTCATCCCCTTTACAATCAAGAAACTATCTTACTCTTAAATATACTCAATGACCTGGCCTTGATAGCCTTCTGTAGCAGTGAATTCCCTAGATTCACCACTCTCTGGCTGAAGAGGTTCATCTTTATCTGTGTTTGAAAAGGTCTTCTCTTTACTCTGTGCCCTCAGATGTTCTTCATATATTCAGCTTTTCATGCCTGGGACCGCTTTTGTGAATCTTATCGGAAAATGCTCCAGGGCTAGCACATCCTTCCTGAGATATGGGAACCAAAACTGTGCTCAATAATCCAAATGTAGCCTGAACAAAACCTTATAAAGCCTCAGAAGTACATCCCTGCAATTATATTCAAGCCTTCTTGAAATAAATGGGATCATTTTATTTGCCTTCCCAACTGCTGATAACCTGCAGGTTTACCTTTCAAGATCCTTGGACTACCACCCCACCCCACCCCCACCCCGAGTCTTCTGAACTAGCTCGCTATTTAGAAAATAGTCCATGCCTTTATTTTTGCTGGCAAACTGCATGACCTCACACTTGCCCACGCTAAACTCCACCTGCCACTTTTTTGATCACTCCCCTAACCTGTGCAAATCCTTTAGTAGGAGAAAGTGAGGACTGCAGATGCTGGAGATCAGAGTCAAAAAGTGTGGTGATAGAAAAGCATAGCCAGTCAGACGGACTCTGCGGAACAGGATATTCGACGTTTCAGACATAAATCCTTTATCGGGAATGAAGCGGGTGGGCGGGAAGGGATTGAGAGATGAATGGGAGGGGGCTGGGAGGAAGGTAGCTTGGAAGACGATGTCTAAATCGAGGTGAGTGATGAGAGTGGAAGGTGGAGTGGATAGATGGGAAGGAAGATAGACAGGTAGGACAGTTCAACAGGCGGTGTTCAGTTGGAGGGTTAGATCTGGGATAAGGTGGAGGGAGAGGAGATGAGGAAACTGGTGACATTGCGCTGGATACCATGTGGTTGAAGGGTTCCAAGTTGGAAGACGACGCGCTCTTCATCCAGACGTCTGGTGGCTAGAATGAAGTGGAGGAAGCCAAGAACTTGCATGTCCTTGGAGGTGTGGTGGGAGAGGCGAAGTATTCAGCCACAGGGAAGTGGGGTTGTTGGGTATGTGACGGAGAGTGTTCCCTGAACCGTTCTGCAAGTTGACGCCCTGGCTCCCCAGTGTAGAGGAGACCAGGAGCAATGGACAGAGTAGATGAGGTGTTTGGATGCACAGGATCTTCTCTGCCTGATGTGGAAGAATCCTTTTGGGCCTTGGATTGAACTGAGGAGGAAGTTGTTGGCACAGGTTTCATACCTCTTGCAATGACAAGGGAAGGTGCTGGGAGTGGAAGGTGGCTTGTTGGGGTGTGGAAGGTGGGACTCGTGAGCTAACGAGGGAGTCGTGAAGGGAATGGTCTCAGTAGAATGCTGATAGCTTTGGGAAGGGAAGTATATCTCTGGTGGTGTGGTCTTACTGTTGGTGGCAGAAATGGCGGAGGATGATGCGTTGTATACTGAGGTTGGTGGTCTGGAAGCCGAGCATCAGAAGGGTTGCTAGAGGGTGCTACTGCATCCTCCTGCAGCTGAACCACCTCTTCGATGCTACCTATCCCTCTATTCCATCTTTGCACTGTTTGAAAACTTAGTCAGAATGCACTCAGTTCCTTCATGCCGACCATTAATGCACAAAGCGAATTTTGTAATCCCAACACTGATTCTTGAGGAATACCACTTGTCACTGGATGCCGTCCTGAGAAGGACACTTTTCTCCCCACTCTCTGCTTTCTGTCAGACAGCCATGCATCTATCCAAGCTAGCACCTTGCTTGTAACACCAGGGGCACTAATCTTTTTCTATCGCCTCCTGCGTGGCACCTTATCAAAGGATTTTATAGAAGCTGGTGGATAACATTTACTGGTTCTCTTTGGTCAAATCTGCTCGTTACTCCCTCAAAGTATTCCAGTTGGGCATGACCTCCCATTGATGAAACAATGCTGACTTTGGACTATTTTGCTAAATCCAAGTATTCAGAAATCCCATCCTTCACGATGGATTCCAGGGTGTTACCCACAAACAAGGTTAGGCTAATCAGTCTGTAATTTTCCATCTTCTGCCTAACTCTCCTTATTAAATGGAGTGTCACGTTAGCAATTTTCCAGCCATTCCTGATTTTAGTCATTCCTGAAAGATTACTACTTTCACTTTCACTACCTCTTCAGCTATCTCCCTTACAATGCTGGGGTGTAGTCCATATGGTTCAGGTGATTTATCCAAATTCAGGCCGTTCTGTTTTCTAGCATGTTCTCCTTGGTGATGACCACCATACCAGCTCTGCCCTCTCACTCTCTTCAATTTTTGGGAAATTACTCGTGTCTTCCACCATGAACATTGATGCAAAGTTCCTCATTCGTTTCTTTGTTTTCCACTACTGTCTCTCCAGCATCATTTTCCAGTGGTCCATATTCACTTTTGCCTCTCTTTTGCATTTTGTATATCTAAAGATCCTCTTACAGTCTCCTTTGTTGCTGGTTAGCTTATCTCCATATCTAATCTTCTCTGTCTTTTTTTTTGCCCTCTGTTAATCTTTGTAAGTTTCCCAATTCTCTACTTTCCCACTGCCCCTCACCGCATTATACGCTTGCTCTATTGCTTGTATGCAATCCCTGACTTCCGTCGTCAGCCCTGACTGCCTCATCTTCCCTGTACGATGCCTTTATTCCTCGGCAAAAATCTCTGCTGTGACTCCTGAATTAATCTTGGAATCTGCTGCTATTGCTGTTCCCCTGTTTTTCATGCTTGACCCCTCTCTGAATCAATTCTACCCAGCTTCTCCCTTATGCCTCTGTAGTTGCCTTTATTCAGCTGAAATACTGTTACCTCTGATTCTATCTTCTCTCTCTCAATTGCAGAATAAATTCAACCATGTTTTGATCATTGCTTCCAAAATTTATCTTCATCCTAATCTCCATCACGAATCCTGCGTCATTAAATGCAGTACCATCTGTTCCCGAGTGGGCTCCACCAGAAGTTGCTCCAAAAAGCCATCTCATAAACATTCCTAAAATTCCATTTCTTGCGAACCACTACCAATCTAATGTTCCAGTTCCCCTGCATACTGAAATCACCCATGATTACTGTACTTTGCCATTCCTACACATCTTTTCTATCTCCTGGTGTATCTTCTGCCCCAGCTCCTGACTACTCTTTGGAGCCCTGTACAAGACTTCAACTGTGGTTGTCTTACCTTTGTAGTTCCTCAATTCTACCCACGCAGATTCTACACCATTTGCCCTTACTTCCTTTCTTACTATTGATTTAATTTCATTTTTTAAATAACAATGCAAATCCACTCCCTCTGCCCACCTGCCTATCTTTTCGATAGGATAAATATCCTTAAATATTCAGATCCCCTTGCAGCCACATCTCTTTGATGCCCCTCGCTTCTTACCTGCTGATTTAATTCTGCGCCAGAAGCTAATTTACCTTATTCCTTGTACAGCATGCATTCAGTTGTAACCTCTTCAGTCTTGCATTGTCCGTCCCTCTTCTCATTGTCATTCATTTGTGCAGTGCACCTGAAGTTTGATATGTTAAACATTTCCAGATGCTCTATCCTATTTGTGCCTGTGCTGGAGATTTTAATAACCTCTACTGAGTTCTGTACTTATGCATCTTCTTTTAATTCGGCTTTTCTAATTAAACCTTATAACTGCACACACACACACACACACACACACACACACACACACACTCCTAATCAGTTTAAAGCTCTGTCTGCAGCCCCGGTTAGGATTCACTCGGACTTGGTCTCAGCACGGTTCAGATGACCACTGTGCCATCGGAGCAGGTCCTTTCTTCCTCAGTAATAAAATGTGTTTATTCAACACAAAATACAAAGATAAAAAAGCGTTTCTGTACATCCCAAAATATGAAAACTACAAAAAGACGATATTGTTAAAATATACTTACTATGTGGAGCTATATCAATTATAATGTGAATTACAAAACCATGGAAGTGGTGTGGAAACTTTATCAATCATTATTTGACCCAGAGCTGAGATCCTGATTTCCCCCCTGCCAATGATTCCCTTCACTGAGATTCCACCCTGCCTCTCACGCAGTGTCTACAGGGGCTATATGTTCCTGTTGGCCCAGAATATATAAATTAATCCACCTTCTCCCTGGAACCAATCTATTGGTCTATTGGATTGTGTTCAGCTGTCAGCAACTCAGCTCTGGGATGTTATTGGCGATAAATGATCTGGGATGACAGCCAGTATCAGCATTTTGCTCACAGGGTATGACACCAAACAGTCTGTGAGAGTTTCTAAGAAAAGTTTCTGTGTATTTCTCCTCATGCTGTCTCCTGATCTAACTTCACATTCGTCTGACACCCCTTGCTCTCACTCACTCTGTCGCTCCTTTTTTCACTCTGTTTATCTCACTTCACTGTCTTTCTCTCTGTTTATTTCTCTCCCTTTCAGTCTAGCTCCGATCATTATCTCTATTTTCAAGTTGTCAAGTTGGAGAGCTCATGGACGCATGGTGGGCTGAATGGCCTCCTTCTGTGTTGTATTAATTCTGAAGTTCTCTGACCCACAGTAACAAGTTTTTGTGCCTGGAGAGACAAGCTGGTCCAGTGAAGGACACAGTGGACAATTAACCATTATCTCTTCTATTTTCTGACATGCAGCGACATCGAAATATCCGTTCAAACAAACAGATTCCTCATATTAAAATCAGCACACTTCAGACATGCCAGGCCATTGTGTTCAGTACACTGTTTTGTTTTGTTGGTCTTAGCTGTACTGGGATTAGTCTCCAACTCCTCCTCAGTCACTGTACCTGTGGACCTACTGCTGTGGTTCCACACACCCCTCCCCCACCGCCGCCACACATAAGTTTAAACCCTCGGAAAGGACGATAGCAAACCTGCCTGCCAGGAGGTTGCTGCCAGTTCAAGTCCATCCCGTCCATCTTGTTCATATCCTATCAACCGGGAATCCCAATGATCCACATATCAGAGAGTGTTGTCAGTTCATGTGCATCCCGTCCTTCTTGTGTGTATCATACTGACCCGTGAATCCCAATCATCCACATTTCATAAATTGCTGCCAGTTCAGGATCATACCGTCCTTTTTGTGTATATCCTCCCGACTCGGGAATCCCAATGATCCACATATCGGAAGTGCTGCCTCCGCTGCCAGCTCTTTGATCGTGTATTTAACTGTGTTACCTTACGATTCCGTACCTCATTCGCACGTGACATATTCTAATGTCTCCAGAATTCAAATATCCTTTCAGCACAACTCCAGCAAGGCCTTTTTTTTAAACTGGTTAGACTTGATAATAAAAACTTAAGTGTGACGTCAGGAAAGTGAGACAACTGAATCAGTCCAATGACCACCGGATCTGATATCTATCCCCGCCACCAAACCTGTTTGACAAGACGTACATATGGACCATCTATTTGCAGATGGGTGAGGATAAACAGAAGATTAGAAAACGTCAGAGCAGATGGATATGATTCCGCCTGTTTACTCAGCTTTGCTATTCAATTGGATTCTAGTTATTCTTTTCCTTTCAATGGCAGGGTCTTTACCTAGCATCCTCAGTGGGTCAGAAAGTTTCCAGTGTCGTTGTGTGCACAGTCCTGCGAAGGGAGTATCTAGTGCCAGGCAATGGGGTATGGGGAGTCCCAGGGTGGCATAAGGAAATGCTGCATGTAGTGCCGATGGACTGCGGGAACTGAGAGAGATGGAATGGGCATCCAGTGACACTGCACTCAGACAAGTTGCCGGGCAAGATTCCTAAACACCCAGTGGAACCCGCGAACCACAGCTGCTTTTACAAAAACCTGACACATTTGCTGCATTTCTCCATCAAACAAAAGCAAAAATACTGTAGATGGTACAAAATCTAAAACAAACACAGAAACGTACTGTGGAGAGAAAAAAGAGTTAATGCTCCCAATGCAGACACGGGTAAATCTACAAAGTCCACACAGACAGGGTCCAGAAATTAGAAATGAACCCAAGTCCCAAGCACTGTGAGGCAGCATTCCTGTGTCACCATGCTGGCCAATGCTGGATAATTGGGGATAGTATAGTTAAAAGCACAGATACTGTTCTCCGTGATTGGGATTATAAGTCCTGATGGTTGAGTTGCCTACATGGTGTTCGGTTTTGGGATATATCATCTGGGTTGCAGAACTTGGAGCGGGAGGGGAATGATCCAGTGGTCAGGGTCCGTGTAGGTACCAACGGCTGGACAAACAAATGACAATGAGAAGAGCGACGGGTAATACAGGACTGAACTATTATATCAGAAAGCATGCAGTATAAGCAATAAGGTAACTCATCCATAAATTGGCAGGTACGAGATAGTGGGCATTACAGTGACATCGCTGCAAGAGGATCAGGATTGGGAGCTGAATATTCAAGGATATTCATCCTGCCGAAAAGATAGGCAGGTGAGCAGAGAGATAGAGTTGTCTCAGTATTAAGATTTGAATCGAATCAATAATCAATAATAAGAAATGTAATAAGGTCAGATGGTGTAGAACCTGTGTTGGTAGAATTGAGGAATCAAAAAAGTGAAAAAATGCATTTGGAGTAATATACAGGGAGCTGGGGTGTAAGATACACCAGGAGCTGGAAAGATATGTAGGAAAGGCAAAGTTACAGTGATCATGTGGGATTTTATTTTACAGATGGACTGGGAATTCAGATTGATAGTGGTTGGCAGGAAAAGGAATTTGTGGAATGTCTACGTGATGGCTTTTTGGAGCAGCTTGTGCAGGCAGACTAGATGAGGGGATCTTAAGGTGACAGTGATCATAATATGATTGAATTTACTCTGCAGTTTCAGATGGAGAAGATAGAATCAGAAGTAACGGTATTACACCTGAATAAAGGCAATTGCACAGACATGAGTGAGGAGCTGGGTAGAATTGACTGGGAGACGGGCCCAGCAGGAAAGACAGTGCAACAGCAATGGCAGGAGATTTTTGGACTAATTCAGGACACAGCAGAAATTTATCCTGAGGAAAAAGAGACTTGTATAGGGAGGATGGGACAACCATAGCTGACTATGGAAGTCAGGTATAGCATAAAAGCAAAAGAGAAATGATATAATGTGGCAAAGTGCAGTGGGAAACCTGAGGATTGGAAAGCTTACAAAGACAAAACAGAGGGCAAACAAAATAAAATAAGGAGGGAGATTATTAAATATGGGGGTAAGCTAGCCAGTAATGTAAAGGAAGACTGTAACAGTTTCTTTTGATATATAAAGTACAAAAGAGCGGCAAAAATGAACATTAGACTGATGGAAAATGATACTGGAGAGATGGTATTGGGGAACGAGAAAATGGAAAAGGCACTGAATAATTACTTTGTGTCAGTTTTCATGGTGGAAGGCACGAGTAATACCTTAAACATTTAAGAGATTGAGGAGCCAGAGCTGAGTATGATGGCCCCCACCATGGAGAACATGCTAGATAAAAATGTAATGACTCGAAGTTGGTTAAATAACCTTGACCAGATGGACTACATCCCAGTATTATAAGGAAGATACTGAAGATGGAGTGGAGGCAATCGTGGAGATCTTTCAGCAATCACTAGAGTAAGGAACGATCCCAGACCATCGGAAACCCACTAACGTGATACCCCTTTTTAACAAGGGAGTAAGGAAAAAGACAAAAAAAAACCCTCCATGAATAGTTTAACCTCTGTCGTGGGTAAGATCCTGGAATCCATTGTGAAGGATGAGTTTTCTGAATACTTGAAAGTGTTTGGTAAAATAGTGCAAAGTCGGCATGATTTCATCAAGGGAAGTTCATGCCTAACAAATCTATTGGAATTCTTTGAAGAGGAAATGAGCAGGCTCTAGCAAGCACAGCCAATGGATGGTATCCACCTGGAATTCAAGAAGGCCTTTGACAAGGTGTCACACAGGAGATTACTGAGTACGATAAGGGTCCGTGGTGTTAGAAGCAAGGTGGTGGCATGGATAGAAACTTGTCTGTCTGGCAGAAAGCAGAGAGTGGGGATAAAAGTGTACATCACAGGATGGCGGGCGGCGACAAGTGGTGACCCAGAATGCTCAGTGTTGGAATCATAAATTTTTACTTGTAACATTAACAATGTAGATGAAGGAATTGAGGGCATTCTGGCTAGGTTTGCAGACGATACAAAGATAGGCACATGGACAGGTCATATTGAGGAAGCGGAGAGGCTGATCAAGGATTTGGTCAGATAAAGAGATCGTATGATGTATTCCAACGTTGGAAAGTGTGAGGCTATGCACTTTAGCATGAAGAATAGAGGCATAGTCTATTTTCCAAATGGCGAGAAAATTCAGAAATCTGAAGTGCAAAGGGACTTGGGAGTTCTAGTGCAGGGTTCTCTCAAGGTCAGCTTGCAGGTTGAGGCAGCACTTAGGAGAGTATTTGCAATTATGATTGGGAGCATTTACTACGAGAAAAATTGAATATAAGAACTGAATGTATCCTGCTCTGGTCAGACCACATTTGGAGTATTGTGCTCATTTTTGAGCTCCATACCTCAGGAAGGATGCACTGGTCTTGGAGCGTGTTCAGAAGATTCTCACGAGAATGGTCATAGGAATGAAAAGCTTATTGCATGAGGAATGTTTGAGTACTCCGGGTCCATACTTGATAAAGTTTGAAAGGATGTGAAATAGACAGGATACTGAATGACCTGGAGAGAGTGGATGTTGATAAGATGTTTCCATTGGATTAGAATCAGAGGGCACAGCCTTAGATGAAAGGGAACACCTTTTAGAACAGTGATAAGGAGAAAGTTATTTAACAATAGAATGGCGAATCTTTGAAATTTATTGCCACAGAAGGCTGTGGGGGCAGGTCATTGAGTATATGTGAGACGGAGATCGATAGTTTTTGATTATCCAGGAGATCAAAGATTATGGAGAGAAGGTCGGAGAATAGGTTTGAGAAACCTATCAGCGATGATTGAATGACGGAGCAGACCCGATGGGCTAACTGTCCTAATTTATGCTCCAATGTCTTATAGTCTTCTGGTCTAAACCGGAAGGAAGTACCTTGCATCTCTGAGAAGATAGATTCATGTTCTTCATGAAGGTCAGAAACTGTTGGAAATAGTCAACTGTTTTAGAATGAAGGTAATGTGGCTGCTGTCAGGGTGGTGGATAATATAACATTCAGTGCAGGATCACACACCAACTGAACTATATTAATGTGGGGAGAGTTTATTCAAAACTTGGACATCTCCATCTCTCTCAATGGGGAGTAGGGGTTGGGGTGGGTGGTCGTAACATCCGCCCAGACACTTAAAATGTTCCGAATCATGCATCCTGAGTGAAATAGCAGGCATGGAATTTATCACCTTCTCATTGACTGTTTAGAATATAAGAAGTGATTGTTCATCCCTCTCAGGATTCAATGCAATCACCTCTTATTCTCTCACAGCGCTACAGATCAACCTTCAGTCACTCCTCATGGTGCCATCATCCCAGGGGTTAATCTGGTTGAACTCCTCTTCACTCTCTCTGTGATAAGGAGATCACTCCATATAAAGGAAAGAAAATCTGTCCACAATACCCCAAATACTGCCTAAGCAACACTCTCAGGTTTGATCACAGTAATTCCTTTCCCTCACTTAGTTGGCTCCAATTCTTTTGTGTGACACAGGAAACAATTCATTTACAATGCACTGCCACTGACGTAGATTTTAAAAACATCCTTACATCTGGAGGTCAGCATTAATAAAGAACCAGCACCAGAGGTGACATGGGATGGACAACACTCTTGGAAGAGACTCAATCACAAAGGATACATCTAAAATAGTGAATGGCTACCTACATTAATGGAAATGAGCCGTTGGAATATGGGATGCAGGCAGAGGAAGGGAGCTATTATTCCTTCTGTTCTGCTCTCACGGGATGTGTGTAGCCATGGTCAGGCCAGGATGTTATGCCGATCTTGAACTGAGTGGCTGGTTCAGCTGTCCACAGGACAATAAATAGTGCAACAAATTGCCGTGGGTTTGCAGTTAAACAGAAACTTGACCAGAGAAGGATGACACACTGCCTTCTCTAATGGGCATAAGGCAAGTCGACATCAACAGATTATTATTCTGTGGCTCTAGAATACGAGGCAATGACGTGACCCACCATACACTGTCTGCCCATCTTTCAGATTTTGTGCAGAGAACAAGTCAAACATCTCACGTGCATTTATTTTGTATTGGACACATGGTTAGAAGGGACTTGAAACAGATATATCTGGAATTAACAAAGGAACAAACGATGGTTTATTCAGGAATTGAACTGAGGCTGAGGAGGAGACTTGGACGTCTTAACGGTGGTAATGGACAGGATTGGCATGTGGGGAGGAGATGGAGATGTACACTTTGCAGGAGGAAATGAATCAAAGAGGCTGAGAACAGTGTGTTTTCCTGTCGCGTATTGGTGAGCAATTTGTAAATAATAATTTGCTAGTTTTAATTTCTAAGGAATGGAAATTTGATTGGAGCTGAAAATGCCGGCTTGCACCTTTACAACATCTGCATATCATCAGCATCGATTCAGTTCAGATCATTTCAATAAACTGACAGAGTGACTTACCAGGAACACCAACTGTAGCAAGGATAGGATAGTAACCAGCTTGAATAACCATCAGTACATCTTCAATCCGATATGCTAATGATATCCAAGGCTGTGAAAGCCAGTAAAGACCATAGGATAAACCCTGTCCATTGTTGGAACATTCCAGTCTAATGATCCCAGATTTTCAGCTCTCCTGCCCTTCTCTCTGATGCTGCTAATCCCTCTTATTGCTGTTGGACATGCTCCCGCTCACACCGTGGTATAAAACACTGAAAGCATTCCCTTATTGATAGAAGAGAGAAACTCTAGGGACGCATACGATCCATGGAGACTGACATCATTACAATGGCTGAACAAATAGCTCCAGTTAACCCCTTTGAATTCAATGCTACTTTATTAAAATTCAAAATAGCGTTGAACATTTATGCATTCTGGGTGTGATATGCGAGTGTGACTGAAGGAAGGAATGTTGAAGATGGCAGATTGATTGTGTGTAATCATTCAGTCAGCCTTGTATATTGAAGTAAGGCCAGAAGTTTAACGGAACATAAACATGCTTCTCTGTTCATAAATACAGAAATAAATCCTGTCACTACTGATCAGTCATTGCAATATCTGTAAAACATTGAGAAAACAACTATCATCCATGATCTGATAGCAAAATGTGCCAAAAACATCGTGGGTTACAACAAACAAACGGCATGGATACGTGAACAGAGAATTGCACATGACAAACACAGTTCAGATTGTTATTCCAGGATCAGGGAGGGCAGGTGTGGGTCATGCTGTTGATGTTTTCGATGTTAAGGAACTGTCATGAAGTGTCATTTAATGGACTTCAATAACATTGTGATTATGATACCGGGGAAAAGACAGAAGATGGAGAGGGCTGGGGGACATGGCTTTTTAGATTGGGTGGAGGGACAGTGATGTCCCCCAGTTACCAGAATTGCAATGTAACTCTTTATAATCATATGAAGAACAGATTCAAGAGTACACCTACAATGAGGAATGAGCAGAGATAATATTAATGAAATGCGTTTATGCAATATAAAATTCAGAACCAAAATGATTTTCTGCACACACCAAAGTACAAAGAGATAAGGTTGTTAAAATACACTCCTGATATTGAGCTATATAAAGTGAAATGTAAATTACATCACTAGGAAAGTGGTATGCAAACTTTATCAATCATTATTTGACCCACAACTAAGATCGTGATTTCACGTCTGTCAGTGAGTACCCTCACTAAGATTCTCTGGCCTAGTCTCTCATACAGTATCGGTGTGGGCGGGGGGTGGGGGGGGGGGAGTCGTGGAGGGGGGGTGGTGGTTATCATTTCCTGCTGCTCTTGGCACAGTCTATATAAAAACTATGCTTTCTCTATGGAACCAATCTATTGACCGAATGGGTTCTGTTTAGCTGTCAGTAACCCAGCTCTGTGATATTGTTGGAAATAAATTATTTGGGATGACAGCCAGTATCAGCACAGTGCTCACAGTGTACGGCACCCAGACAAAGGGCTTGCCGTCCAGAGGAATTTCTAAATAAAGCTTCTAACTTCTGTCTGTCCATATTTATCTACCGTAATGCAGTCTTCTGATCTATCTGACTTCACCCTCATCTAACACCTCTTCCTCTCGCACTCAGTCAGTCGCTCCCCTTTCAATCCTCTCTCAGTTTATCTCCCTTCACTTGCTTTCTCTCTGTTTATTTCTCTCACACACAATCTCTCTTCACACACTCTCTCGATCTCCAATTGTGCAGTTGGAGAGCTTGTGACTCCAAAATGGGCTGATTAGCCTCCATCCACTCCATAATAAGTGAGGTTCTCTGACCCACAATAGATACTTCCTGGACAGGCATGCTGGTCCGGTGACAGGTACAGTGCACTATCACCTATTATCTTTTCCTGCTCTTCTCTGGTGTACAGCTGCCTTGAAATGTCTGTTCAAACTAAACAGACTGAATGAAATTCGAGCAGTCGAGAAGGTGTTCATGACTGTGTATTTCCATCAGGATTTAATGAAGGATGAGATTCCAGAATAACATAAGCAATGAATGAAAAACAGGGCAGCACAAGAAATGGCAGCTGAGTAAAACATGTGGTTCCAAGTAGATCTCATGGTATTACCGATAGATTATCAATCCGGAAAAATCAGCTCCTGTTCTGTGGATCCAGGTTGAATCCCGCCACTGCAGATGGTGGAAATTCAATTCAATAATGTAAAAATATCCCTGGAATTAAGAATCTACTGATGAGAATGAAATCATTGCCGATTGTCAGAAGAATCCATCTGGTTCACTAATATCCTGCAATGAAGGAACCTGACATGCAATTCCAGACCCAAAGCAATGTCATTGACTCTCAATCGCCCCCTGAAAAGGTCTAATCGGTCATTCAGTTGTACCAATCACTACAAAGATTCAAACAAATGAAACCGGATGGACCACCTGGCATCGAAATGGGCACCGGAAAAGTCAACATTAGAAACATCACTGTAGAACCTGAAAAGTCTTCCTTACTGACGTCTGAAGTCAAGTGCCAATATTGGAACAACTGCCTTACAGAATAGTTAAGCAACAGCCTGACATAATCATACTCACGGAATCATACCTTACAGAAACAACAGAAATTAAACATGGACAAAGGAGACTCTCACTGATTACCACGTAACGTCGTTCCTCAGCTGAATCAGTCCTTCTCCATGTTAAACAACACTTGGCGAAAACATTGACTGTGGCAAGGGCACGAAGTGTATTCTGGCTGGGGGATTTCAAATTCGACTGTCAAGAGTGGTTTTACAGCAGCACTACTGATCACGCTGGTCGGCTCCTAAGGACATAGGTACTAGATTGGGTCTGCAGAATGTGTTGAGGCAATGAACGAGAGGGTAAAAAACATACCTGACCTCGTCCTTACCATTCTACCAACTGCAGAGGTATATGTCCATGACAGTATCGGTAAAAGTGACCACCACACTGTCCTTGTGGAGACAAAGTCTATTGTCTCCATAAACTCTATTGTGTTGTGTGGTACTATCACCATGCTAAATGACACAGACTTTCAGCAGATCTAGCAACTCAAGACTAACCGTCCATAAGACACTGTGGACCATCAATAGCAGCAGAACTATACTCCAGCACATTCTGTAACATCACGGCCCAGCATGTCCCCCACTCAATCATTACCATCAATCCAGAGGATTAAACCTGGTTCAATGGAGAATGCAGGAGGGCATGCCAGGAGCAGAACCAGGAATATATAAAGATAAAATGTTCATCAGCTGAAGCTTCCAAACAGTAATACTTGCGTGCCAGATAGCATAAACAGCAAGGGACAGGTAGAGCTTAGCGATCACAGAACCAATGCATCAGAATTAATCTCTGCAGTCCTGCTAATCTGATCCTGTAGGGTGGCTGACGATTAAACAACTCACCAGAGTAGGAGTCTCCACAAATATCCCCAACCTCAAAGATGGAAGAGCCCGCACAACAGTGCAAAATATAAGGCTGAAGCTTTCGTTGCAATCTTCAGTCAGAAGTTTTGAGTGGATGATTCATTTCGGCCTCCTCCGGTCATCCCCATCGTTACAGATAGCAGTCTTCAGCAAATTCGATTCACTGATATCAAGAAACGGTTGAAGGCACTGCATACTGCAAAGACTATAGGCCCTGATAACATGCTGGCAATAGTCCTGAAGACTTGTGATCCAGACCATCCCGCTCTCCTAGCCAAGCTGTTCCAGTATGTTGACAAACCGACAATGGGGAAAAACTGCTCAAGTATGTTCTGTACATAAAACGCAGGACAAATTCGACCCGTCCAAATACAGCCTTATCAGTCCACTCTCTATCATCAGTAAAATGATGGAAGGTGTCATCAACAGTGCTATCAAACCGCACTTCCTCAAAACTAACCTGCTCAGTGACGCCCAGTTTGGGTTTTGCCAGGGTCACGCAGCTCCTGACCTCGTCACAGCCTTGGCTCAAACATAGAAAAAGGAACTGAATTCCAGCCCTTGACATCAAGGCTGCATTCTGCCAAATGTGACATCAAGGACCCCAAGCAAAAACGGTATCGCTGGCCAACACTCCATTATTGGAGTCATACCTGACAGATAGGAAGATGGTCATTGTTGTTGGAGGTCAGTCATCTCAGCTCCAGAACATCTCTGCTGTAGTCCCTTAGGATAATGTCCTCGATCCAAACATCTTCAGCCGCTTGAACAATGACCTTCCTTCCATCATAAGGTAGAATTGGGGATATTCTATGATGACTGCACAATGTTTATCTCCATTCGCAAATGTTCAGATATGGAAGTAATCCATTCCCAAAGCAATATCCAGGCTTGGGCTGGCAAGTGGCAAGTAACATTTGCGCCACATAAATTCAGACAATGACTGTCATCAATAAGAAACAATATAACCACTTTGTATTCAGCAGCAGTATCATCACTAAACTCCCCCACTATCAATATTCTGGTGGTAGTGGTGGTGGGGGGAGGGGTGGTGGGGGCTGGGGGGGGGGGGTGTTAATTGACCAAAACATCAACTGGACTCGCCACATGAATCTAAGAGCAGATCAGAGGTAGGAATACTGCACGAGTGACTCACCTCCTGACTACCCAAAGCCTGTCCATTATCTACAAGGCACAAGTCAGGAATGAGATGGAATATCCTCACTTGCCTGAATGAGTGCAGCCCCAACAACACTAAAGAAGGTTGACACAATCCAGGACAAAACAGCCCATTTGATTTGCACCACATCCACAAGCATTCACTCCCTTCACCATGGTCGCTCAGGAGCAGCAGTGTGCACTATCTACAAGAGACAATGGAGAAATTCCCCAAAGATCCTCAGACAGCTCCTTCCAATCTCACGAACACTTCCATCTGGAATGATAAGGGCAGTAGACTTTTGGGAACACCACCACCTTCAAATTCCCTCCAAACGAGTCAACATCCTGATTTGGATATGTATTGCCGTTCCTTCACTATTGCTGCGTGAAAACCCTGGAATTCCCTCTTTAGTCACTAGTGGGTCACCGCACAGCAGGTAGGTTGCAGCAGTTCGAGAAAGCAATTCACCACCACCGTCTCAAGGGCAACTGCGGAAGGGCAAGAAATACTGGGCACATCCAGCGATGCCCACATACAAAAAAATCTTTTTTAAAAATAGTTCCAAGTTGAGCATCTCGATGGGACAGGTTATCTGATTTGAACACGAACAGGAAAGCAGTGTTTCTAATATTGAACATTTTAGACTTTTCTGTTATTAAAGGGTGTTCAGTATTCGATGACATATTGTTGCTGAATGCTGTGATAAATTGCACCTGTTTTGTTTAAATCAACAATACTGGCGTAACAGGATCAATCCTTTGAAAATACCAGACAGAAGCAGTGGCTTGACTTGAATTACACCTATAAAGTCTTCACTCCCTGCAACACTGACTCTCAGTAGAAGCACACCCTACCCCCTTTTGCTGTGAGTTTACTTCATTATGGCGCACAAGCCCAGTCTATTGATGTCACTCCGTCTCAATACTAACTCATTGGTGCTCACACCAACCATGTCACTGTGTATTGATGACGATGGAGGTCGGTCGGCGAGTGGATGTCTATGATGAATAATTGTGTGACTGCCAGGCTGAAACCTGCCCCGACAGCCTCGGATCTACCTGTGCCCGCTGTCACCGCTGCAGGTATGATCAGTCTTCCTGCTGGTCAAATCAAGGAAAGCGACAGCCATGGATAGTGTTCCCGGCTGAGCACTCAGATCCTGTGAGGACCAACTGACAGAGGTACTCACATACAATTTCAGCCTTTCCCTCCCATAAGCCGAAATCCCAACCTGATTCAAAAAGACCAACATCAACCTTCATCATTGTGCTTCCAATTAAACCTGTTGGACTATAACCTGGTGTTGTGTGATTTTTAACTTTGTACACCCCAGTCCAACACTGGCATCTCCAAATCATAACATCAACCTTGTAAGTGAGAAAGCTCATGCTTTAATGACTTAATGATTACCGCCAAATGGCTCTATCCTCAATAAACATGGAGTGATTTGAAAGGCTGGTTATGGCCCACATCACCTCCAATCTCCCAGCCTTACTTGGTCCCCTATAATATGCCGACTGATGTAACGGATCCACAACAGATGGCGTATCCCGAGCCATGTACTCATCCCTAGGACATCTGGACAACAAAGACACCTACATCGGACTCCTGCTCATTGAGTACAGCTCCAACTTAAACATCATTATCCCCTCCAGACTGATCTCAAAATTCCGTGACCTTAGTCGTGGCTCCACCCTCTGCAACTGGATCCCCCAGTTTCTGACCCACAGACTACAATTAGTGAAGATAGGTATCTGCAACGCCGCCACAATAACACACAACACTGGAGCTCCTGGAGGATGTGTCCTCAGCCCCCTACTGTACTCCCTGTACACACACCGCTGTGTCCCTCAGCCCCTACTGTACTCCCTGTACACACACGGCTGTGTCCCTCAGCCCCCTACTGTACTCCCTGTACACACATGGCTGTGTCCCTCAGCTCGCTACGGTACTCCCTGTACACACACGGCTGTGTCCCTCAGCCCCTACTGTACTCCCTGTACACACACGGCTGTGTCCTCAGTCCCCTACTGTACTCCCTTACTCTTAAAGCTGTGGCCTCAGCCCCCTACCGTATTCCTTGTACACATACGGCTGTGTCATCACCCCCGGCTGTACACCCTATGCAACAAAAGATGTGACCTCAGCCCCCTACTGTATTTCTGTACACACATGGCTGTGTCCCTCAGCTCGCTACTGTACGCCCTGTACACACACGGCTGTGTCCCTCAGCTCATTACGGTACTCCCTGTACACACACGGCTGTGTCCCTCAGCCCCCTACTGTACTCCCTGTACACACACAGCTGTGCTCCTCAACCCCCTACTGTACTCCCTGTACACACACGGCTGTGTCCCTCAGCTTGCTACTGTACTTCCTGTACACACACGGCTGTGCTCTAAGCCCCCTACTGTACTTCTGTACACACACGGCTGTGTCCCTCAGCTCGCTACTGTACTCCCTGTACACACATGGCTGTGTCCCTCAGCTCGCTACTGTACTTCCTGTACACACATGGCTGTGCTCTCAGTCCCCTACTGTACTTCCTGTACACACACAGCTATGTCCTCAGCCCCTACTGTACCCCCTGTACACACACGGCTGCGTCCTCCGCTCCCTACAGTATCCCTGTACACACACGGCTGTGTCCCTCAGCTCGCTACTGTACTCCCTGTACACACACGGCTGTGTACTCAGCCCCCTACTGTACTCCCTGTACACACACGGCTGTGCTCTCAGCCCCCTACTGTACTCCTGTACACACACAGCTGTGTCCCTCAGCTCGCTGCTGTACTCCCTGTACACACAAGGCTGTGACCCTCAGACCCCTACTGTACTCCCTGTACACACACGGCTGTGTCCTCAGCATCCTACTGTACTCCCTGTACACACAGGCTGTGTCCCTCAGCCCCCTACTGTACTCCTTCTACACCCACTTCTGTGTCCTCAGCCCCCTACTGTACTCCCTGTACACACACGGCTGTGCTCTCGGCCCCCTACTCTACTCCCTGTACACACACAGCTGTGTCCTCAGCCCCCTACTGTACTCCCTGTACACACACGGCTGTGTCCCTCAGATCGCTACGGCAATCCCTGTACACACAGGGCTGTGTCCTCAGCCCCCTACTGTACTCCCTGTACACACATGGCTGTGTCCTCCGCTCCCTACTGTACTGCCTACATACATGGCTGTGTCCTCAGCCCCATACTGTACTCCCTGGACACACACGGCTGTGTCCTCAGCCCACTACGGTACTCCCTGTACACACACGGCTGTGCTCTCAGCCCCCTACAGTACTCCCTGTACACACACGGCTGTGTCCTCAGCCCCCTACTGTCCTCCCTGTACACCGACGGCTGTGCCCTCGGTACTATTGTACTCCCTGTACACACACGGCTGTGTCCTCAGCCCCCTACTGTACTCCCTGTACACGCACGGCTGTGGCCTCAGTCCTACTGTACTCCCTGTACTCTGACAGCAGTTGCCTCAGCCCCTACCGTATTCCTTGTACACACACGGCTGTGTCATCACCCCCGACTGTACTCCCTATGCAACAAAAGATGTGACCTCAGCCCCCTACTGTACTCCCTGTACGCACACAGTTGTGCCCCTCAGCTCGCTACAGTACTCCCTGTACACACACGGCTGTGTCCCTCAGCCCACTACCATACTCCTGTACACACACGGCTTTGTCATCAGCCCCCTACTGTACTCCCTGTACACACAGGGCTGTGTCCCTCAGCCCCCTACTGTACTCCCTGTACACACAGGGCTGTGTCCCTCAGCCCACTACTGTACTCCCTGTACACACACAGCTATGTCCTCAGCTCCCTACTGTACTCCCTGTGTACACACGACTGCGTCCTCCGCTCCCTACGGTATCCCTGTACACACATGGCTGTGCTCTCAGCCCCCTACTGTACCTCTGTACACACATAGCTGTGTCCCTCAGCTCGCTACTGTGCTCCCTGTACACACACGGCTGAGACCCTCAGCCCCCTACTGTACTCCCTGTACACACATGGCTGTGTCCCTCAGCCCCCTACTTTACTCCTTCTACACCCACTTCTGTGTCCTCAGCACCCTACTGTACTCCCTGTACATACACGGCTGTGTCCCTCAGCTCGCTGTGGTACTCCCTGTACACACACGGCTGTGTCTTCAGCCCCCTACTGTACTCCCTGTACACACACGGCTGTGTCCTCAGCTCCCTACTGTACTCCTTGTACACACAGGGCTGTGTCCTCAGCCCCTACTGTACTCCCTGTACACACATGGCTGTGTCCTCCGCTCCCTACTGTACTGCCTACATACACAGCTGTGTCCTCAGCCCCATACTGTACTCCCTGTACACACACGTCTGTGTCTCTCAGCCCACTACTGTCCTCCCTGTACACCGACGTCTGTGCCCTCGGTCCTACTGCACTCCCTGTACACACACGGCTGTGTCCTCAGCCCCCTACTGTACTCCCTGTACACGCACGGCTGTGGCCTCAGTCCTACTGTACTCCCTGTGCTCTGACAGCAGTTGCCTCAGCCCCCTACCGTATTCCTTGTACACATACGGCTGTGTCATCACCCCCGACTGTACTCCCTATGCAACAAAAGATGTGACCTCAGCCCCCTACTGTACTCCCTGTACACACACGGCCTGTCCCTCAGCTCGCTACTGTACTCCCTGTACACACACAGGGCTGTGTCCTCAGCCCCCTACTGTACTCCCTGTACACACATTGCTGTGTCCTCAGCCCCCTATTGTACTCCCTGTACACACACGGCTCTGTCCTCAGACCCCTACTGTACTCCGGTACACACACGGCTGTGTCCTCAGCCCCCTACTGTACTCCGGTACACACGTGGAGGTGTTGCCAAATTCCAAGCAATGCCAACTATAAGTTTGCTGATGACATCACCAAAGCAGGAGAGATATCAAACAACGATGAGTCTGAACACAGAAAGAAGATAGTGGGTTTGGTGGCATGGTGGAATGATAATAACCTCACTCTCAAATTCGGCAAAGGTAAAGAACTGATCATTGACTTTAGAATGAAAGGAGGGGAACAAGCCACTATCTACATCAACGGTCGAGACAGTGCAGAGCGTCAAGTCCCTCGGAGTGATGATAACTGGCAACCTACCCGGGACTTCTCACATAGGTGTGACAGTCAAGATGGTTCAAAAACGTCTCTCCTTCCTCACTTGGCTCAGGATATTTAGCATGCACTACTTCTACAGATGCACTATTGTGAACATACTGTCCGGGTGCATAATGGCCTGGTACGGCAACACTCTGCCCAAGTCCGTCAGAAATTACAGAAGATTGTGTTCACAGCGCAGACTATGACGGACTCCAATCTCTCAACCATTGACTCGATTTACACGGCTCGTTGCCGTAGAAAGGCTGCCAACATCTGTCCAAGATTACTGAGGGAAGAGAGAGAGGAAATAACTAGGGCCTTAACAGATATCTTTGTAACATCCTTGAACACAACTGAGGTCCCAGAGGACTGGAAAGTTTCTAATCTCCTTGTTTAAGAAGGGTAGCATGAATAATCCCGTTAATTATAGACCGGTGAGCCTGACGTCTGGGGTAGGGAAGCTGCGAAAGAAGATGCTGTGGGATAGGATCTATTCTCATTTGAATGAAAATGGTCTTATCAGTGATAGGCAACATGATTTAGTGCAGGGAAGGTCATGTCTTACCAACTTAATAGAATTATTTGAGGAAGTGACAAAGTTGATTGATGAGGGAGGGGCTGTAGATGTCATGTACATGGACGTCAGAAAGACGTTTGATAAGATTTCCCATGGTCGGGTAATGGAGAAAGTGAAGTCACATGGTGTCCAGGGTGTGCTAGCTACATGGATAAAGAATTTAATTGGCAAGAGGGGACAGAGCGTAATTGGGGAAGGTAGTTTCTCAAAATGGAGAACTGTGACCAGTGGTGCTCCATTTAAGATGTTTCGAGAAATATACATGAATGGGCAGGGAGCATAGGGATACAGACCTTTAGGTTGAGATGGAGGATTTGGATCGTCGCAGGCTTGGACCGCCGAATGGCCTGTTCCTGTACTGCAATGTTCTTTGTTCTAACATTACCAAAGACACATCATATGCCTGTAAAGATCTCCCACAACCTCTTCCATCAGGCTAAAAGATACAGACGCTTGAACACACAGAGCAGCAAGTTCAGGAACAGCTTCTTCCTAGCTGTTATTAGCCTGATGAATGGGCTCTCTAATCTCAGATAATGCTGATTTTGTTCATATTGACCTCGCCTAGCGCACGCCCTGTGCAGCGTAACCTATATGCCTCTCAGACATGTTTTACAGCCATCGTTCAGTACATCCATGCTTACCTTGATCTTCCTGGATATTTTGGCACAGGACAAAATAAATCCTCATCTCCCTACCCCCAGCTCCCTCCAGTGCTCACGATCAGGTTTCTCCGGTCCTCACCCCCAGGTCCTCCCATTCCCCAGTTCCCCTTGACACTATCCCCAGCTCCCTGTGAACTTTGTCTCTCACTGTTTCTCTCACACTGCCTATTTCCCTGTGTTTTCCTTTTCCCTGTCTTCTGTTACTTTCCCTGAACGTATTATCTTCCCTTCTCCCTGCACATGCAACTGTTTGTTTCCTTGTTTTGTTTCCTTTCTCTCTTTGACTGACTGTCCATCTGTTTCGCTCGCTGCGTTCTCCCTCCTTCCCTTTGTTTCTGTTTCTTTGTCCTTCGTTGTGATGGTGATGGCTTCTATATTCGTTTGAAGCAGGTGAATGGTTCATTGGTTCGATGTTGGCAATACAATGCATTCAACAAAGTTTTGGTATGGAGGACATAATTTAAAATTATCAGTTAAATTTCAATTGTTGTCAAAACAGCAACCAGAACGTGGGTATCCATTTAACAGCCAATTATTGCATCTAACTATTTTGAAACCGCTCGGCTCACAGTGCTCTGCATACCGGCAACTCAAAGCATTCTGTTCGGGTGCATAATGACCTGACATGGTAACTGCTCTGCCTAGGACCATAAGAAACTACAGACGGTTTTGTGCACAGTCCAAACCATCACGGAAGACAATCTTTCGCCCATTTGTACTTGTCATTGTCGCAGAAAGGCTGGCAACATCAAAGATCTCCCCCAAAACAGGAATGATATCCTACAAACTCTTCCAACAGGGAGGAGACACAGAAGTTTGAAAACATGGACCAGCATGCTCAGGAACACTTCCTTCCCTACCATTATTAGACTGACAAATTGACATGTCTCACTTTTTAAATAATATTAATCTTGCTAATGTCGATCTTACTTTGCACACCTCCTGTGAAGCTGTAACCATTGTATGCCTCACTCTGTCCAAGGACCCTGTGATCTCTGTTTTCTTGTTTAGAGTCATGTGCCTGCATTACAATAAAAACAAACCTTTCCATTGTACATTTGACGAAAATAAACGAAACCAAATCTGATCAAACACGTGGACTGCAGTGGCTCAAGGTCTTCTCAAGGGCAACTGGAAAAATGAACTCATGCTGCCCCAGTCAGAGAGACCCTATGTAATTAATGAATATACGAAGATGACCACACTTAGGGAGGACAGACAGAGGGAATCAAATCGCTTTAAACATGATCTTAGATATATACAGGTTTCCCTCAGTATTTGTAAGTTGAGTGTTCCTACGAAACCGTTTTCAAGCTGATATGGTGTAAAGTGCAGTAGGACTAATTTATCTGGGAAAAATTTCGGCTTTCTTCGTAAAAGTGAAAATCCTGTTCGGATTTATTTTTGGTTAGCGAAACAATGTCATAATGTAAGTCAGTCGGAAAGGGAAGTGGCGAAAAGCGAACTTTGGAAAAGTAGGGGATACCTGTATTTACAAGGGCATGATATTCAGGAAGATGGGAAAGCCGAAAAATAGATGAGGTGAATCTCACATTATATCTCCAGCCCAGCTGATCATCACTCTCTTTGTTTGCTGTTTTTCTTCTATATCTCTCTTTCTCTATTGATCCCTCCTTCCCTTCAAAGCAGACTTCCCTGTCAACGGTATTAATCACACTCCTTTCCAGCTGCTTTCAGTTCAGGAACGTTCCCCAGCACTTTCTGTTCGTTTCTTTGCATTTCTTTCTATAATTTCAGATTTAGAGCATCATCCTTTATTTGATTTCACCTTCAATTTTATTAATTCGTGGGATGTTGGTATCTCTGCCAAGGGCAGCATTTGGGACAATCACTCATTGCCCTGACTCTGAGGCCATTCCACAAGCCAATATAAAGTTAAGCAGATTGCCATGGATCTCAAGTCACAATTAACCCAGACTGGGTAATAACACTAGATTTCTTTACCGAAGGTGATCAGTGAAAGATGAAGGTTTTCAGACAAAATGTTGCTTTTATATTTGGTTTTCGTGAAATTCAGTTTTATTCCAATTCTTATCATTTTTATTTCAGTTCTGTCATCAGCTGTAGTGGACTTGAAACAAATCATTTGAAGCATTATCTTTCGTTCAATAAATTTTGCTCTGAATTACGTCCAGCGACATTCCTACATTCATGCATTGTCCTAATCATGAAGTAACGCGACTAGAGCAAGTTTGTGATTGAGATATTTGTAATTGGGAAAGTGGTCAGAAGAGAGCTTGAAATCTTTAGTCTGAATTTTAGCAACGTACAGCCAATGGTTTGCTCAGCAACAGCACTGACACAGAGATGAAGATTGTGGATATGAGGAGCTGGGAGTGGACAGGTTTGGTGACAGAGAGAACACGAGACATAAGTCAGTTCAGGGCAAAAAGGGATCTCGTGGTTGTGCACAGCTTTGTTCGCAGATGTTTGTGAGGGAGGGGTCTTCAATTCATGGATAATGAATGGAGACTGAATTGAAACTGAAGGCAATAGTTTCTTCCTCTGACAAATATAGGTAACAGAAATTGCAATGAAGTTCAAACTTGTTTATGGGATTAATGAATGGACAGAGGTAGAGAACGCCAACAATAGCGAGAATAGGTTAGTAGCACACCCTTCACCCCGCCCAGAATAGCCATCAGCACTGCTGATATCCGATATGGTAGAAATCCCCAAGAGGGGGAAATCTTGAAAAGACTCAAGGAAAACCTCCTCTCCATTGTTGCAATGTTCCAGTCCGCTATTCTCAGATTAAGATCCATGCAGCTGTTGATCTCTGTTACTGTTGGAGCTGACGCATCTGTTACTAAAGTGGGTTAGCGCACTGAATGAAGCGCTTACTAATAGGAGAGAGAAACCCTCCAGTGACACAGTTACATTGCACCGAGACTGACATCAATCACGGTCAGAGCAAACAGTCCCAGCTTTCAATACAGCACAGTCAGTTCACATTATATCTGGACTGGACTACATGTTGACATTTCTGACTATTGGTCACATCTCCCATCATCAATTGCTCTAGTGAAGTCAGTTGTGAGGGAGAATAAGAATATTTTCTTTTCGTAGGCTACATGATTCTGCTCTGTTGTCCGTTTACTATGTTGTAACCATCTCTCCAAAAATCCTTCCACCCCCCCCCCCCCCCCCCACCAAAACAATCACAATCAGGATGTTGTGACTGTGCTGATCTCTCCTCCACGGGACCAAACGCCAGCGAACAGACTGTTACTGGGCACAACCGCCCTGAACATAGACAGGAAGTGTGGACTTCTCTGAATATTCCTCTCACTGCTCTAATAAGGCAACTTTTGAACTTCCATAGGGAATATGCTTCAGTAATTAATTTATATAAATTGACAGACTTCTAAATGCAGTTTTATTTGATGTAAACCGTATTTTTTTACGCATTTTGGCATCTGTCCAAAACTAAAAGGGATAATTATAATGAAAGTATTCATTTAGACTTATGAATTAATGAGTCAGGTTCGAGTGAACATGATATTGGGTGGGAGATAGGGCGGAATGGGAGCAGTGCCTGTGGAGACTGCATGGGCAGTACAATGATATTCCCCAGTCATCATCCCTCTTTCTGACAGACAGAATTAAATCTAATGCATAACAAGGAAACAGCCAACATTTGGGTGATGCAATGCTGAATGACAATGTGAACTAAAAGGATAATATTAAATGTGATAAAGTGAACTATATTTTATACACACACCATTTAATCATTGGGAATACAGATCGAGTAGGGTCACCGGGCCTGAAACGTTTACTTTGATTTCTCTTCACAGATACTGCCAGACCTGCTGACCTTGCCCTCTAAGTTCTGATTTTCTTTTTGTTTGAGATTTATCATATTGTTCATATCTGGCAGGATACTTACAATAAAAAGCAGACACTCATAACAAAATGTGAAGGGCAATGGGGACAATACAGGAGACTAACAGTAGAGATAGTCATTCCAAGCTGGAAGAGACAATGGGTTGAGTTCCCCCCACTTTTGCTGTAAATAATTCTGTGATATGTAATCAAAACCTTTGGAGACAGGGTAGACAAGTTTGCTCAACATGGTCACAGAGTGCTCCACCATAAATAATCTATTCCTATTATCTCATGAAATTTCAGCTGCCTCTAAAATGTCTTTTTAAACAAAGTGGAGTTCCTGAGATTTACAGGGTCATCAGAAAAAATATTCTTTTTTCCTTTGAATCTTAAAGAAGAAACAGATTTCGGCCATAACAGAGGTGTCCCAGACACACCAACTATAATAGGAACAGGAAAGGACTACATTGTCCATATATAACCAAATTCAGCATGTAGCCCTGTCAAGAAACATGAAATATAGTGATACGGAAACATGAAATACAAACAGAAAATGATGGTAGAAACGCAACAGATGGGGAAGTATCTGCAGAGAGAAACAGAGTTAACATATCGAATATGATGTGACACTGTTCTGAAAAAGTCATATTGAAATCAAATGTTAATTCTGTGTATCCCTGCTCAGAGGGTGCCAGACCTGCTGAGTTTCCCTCTATCGATTTCTTTTTCTTTCTGAACTGTGACAAATTGACTGATCTGAACGATATAAGTAAAGTTGCTATCTCAGTTGAATCTCGAATATTAGTTTATGGACATTAAATGAGAAATTACAAAGTTCCTATGTTTGACAGAGCTCCAAATATCCATGACGTATTGCATTGTGATACAAAAACATTGTGAGACATTGTTGAAACAAAAACCGAAGTTCCTGCAAAAGGTCTGCAGCATCTGTGCAGAGAAATCAGAATTAATGTTTCTAATTCAGTGGCCCTTCCTCAGAACGGATGGTAGCCTGAAAATGTTGATTAATATACAGCAGAAGCTGAATAACTGTTCATGAAAACTGTTAGTAGCTAACAATAGGGGGTGAGTAATGGAAGGCCACGTGAGAACTAGGCCTAGTGTCTGGGTAGGGGGCATTGAGGAGTTCAGTCCCTAAAATTATTGACCATTATTTTGAGTCTGAATGTCTGCAGGGTCCACCCGCGGAAAATGAGGTGTTGTTCTTCCAGCTTGCGTTGAAATGTCCTGGAACACTGCAGCAAGCCTGACGCAGAGATACTGGCCAGGGAACAGGATGGGGTATTAAACTGGCAGGCAACTGGAAACTCAGGGTCTTTTGCAGAGGTACAGCTTGGATATTCAGTGAAGTGGTCACCCAGTCTACCTTTAGTTTCCCCAATGTAGAGCAGATCACAATGTGAGCAGCGAATGTAGTAGACCGGATTGTGGGAAATGTTGGTAGGATGCTGCTTCACCTGGAAGGTATGTTTGGACCTTAGATAATGACGAGGGAGGAGGTAAATGGGAAAGTGTAACAGCTTCGGCAGGGGAAAGTGAAGTGTACCTGTGGTGGGGCTGGGGGAGGTGGTGTGTGTGTGTGTGGGGGGGGGGGGGGAGGTGTGGGCAGTGAATAACGAGTGGACCAGGGTGTCCTGGAGGAAATGGTCACTTCAGAAGGCGGAAAGGGGAGAGGAGGCAAATATGTGTCTGGTGGTGGCATCTCGCTGGAGGTGGGGGAATGCAGACTGATGATCTTCTGCATGTGAATGCTGGTGGGATGGTAGGTAAGGATAAGGGAAACTCTAACGCTGTTGCAGCAGGGAAGAAAGATGCTGAGGGTAGAAGTGCAGGAGGTGGGTCGGAACTGGTTGAGGTCCCTGTCAATAACAGTGCTGGGGAGTTCTCGGTTGAGGAAGAAGGTGGACATATCAGAGGCCACATGTTTGAAGTTGACATCATCAGAAGCAATGTGGTGGAGACGGAGGAACTGAGAGAATGGAATGGAGCCTTTGCAGGAAACAGGGTGTGAGGATGCATACTCCAGGTAGCTGTGGGAGTTGGTCGGTTATTACTGGATATCAGTGTCCGGTCTATCCTCAGAAATAGAAGCAGAGATATCGAGTAAAGGAAGGGAGGAGTCAGAGGTAGAGAGGTGAATGTGAGGGAGAGGTGCAAATTGGAAACAACGAACTTTTCCAATTCTGGACAAGAAAGAGGAGCAGCAGCGATGATAATATCTACATATTGGAGAAAGAGTTATGGATGGGGGCTGGAATAGAACTGGAAATGGAATGACCTACGTACCCCATGAAGGAACAGGTATAACTTGGGCCCACGTATGTATCCATGCACCCCCTCTGTATGGGAGGAGCAGGCTGAAGCAATGGGTCTGCATGGGCAGTTCTGTTTGTGGATTTTCAGGAGGAGATAAAAGCGAACTCTGCTATCAGAGGGCCATCAGCTTCGGGACTGTTAGGTGGGGGTGAGTGGAGGGGGGGGAGGTGTGGGCCAGTGAGTGGGAATCTCCAGGTGAAATGTGGTCAGATTTAGTAAGTAAAATAGCCTGATGTGCCATGGTAGAGTTATGGACCAGCAGGTGACATGTGGAGGTATCTGAGAGCTGGCACTCAGCCTCTGAAATGTAGAGGTGAGTCCACCAGACTGCAGCAGCACCTCCCTTATCGGCACAGTCTGAATAACATAGTTAGGGTTGATTGAAGCATACAGCGTACAGTCTGTTCAGAGGGTGATAGGTTGGATAGGGAGAGGGGAAATACAGAGAATTTAAGACAACTAAACTCACATGGAAAGTTCTCAATGAACATATTGAGTTCAAGTAAATGCCAGAGGAATGGATCCAGGTGGAGGGAGAGTGTTGGAGCTGGGCGAAGGGTCTATGGGATGGGGAGTGGACTCTTGTCCAAAGAAATGGACACCGAGGAGAAGATGGTGGAAGAGGAGTTCAACATTATGTCGTGCCTGAAATTCATTAAAGTGGGGGCACAGAGGGATAAAGCTGAGACCTTTGCTGAGTACAGAACATTCAGCATTAGAGCGTGGAAGGTTAGGAGGGATGGTGAATACACGACAGGAGGTGGGCTTGGGGGAGGGGATGGACTCAGATTACAGGGCATGGGTGGGGTGGCAGGTTCAGAGGCTCATAGGCATCTCTAAGTTATTCCATCTTGTGGGCCTCGTATATCTGGTGAGCATGGCGAATGAGCTGGAGAATGAAGTAGAATTGGGGAATGGTGCAGCCTTGAGCCAATGCGATGTGATGCTGTTGAACAGAGAAAATGTTGATCTCAGTGGCAACGACACCGCACGACCAGTCTTCAGAAAGTAAATGATTGAAGATAATCTGAATCGTTACCTTATTGTAATGCTCTGATTTCATTGGGGTGACACTCAACCAGCAAGGTCTTACTTTTCTGAGACTTTAGACCAAACTGTGAAAACTGATGTATCTTGATGTTATTAATAAAACAAATCCATCCATGGTTTTGTAAGGCACTAGCAAGGGCAGAGTTTATTTGTCATTCCCAATAGCTCTGGGTAAGGTGTCATTGTTCATTGAGGAAATTACCAGCACAGAATTTCCTCTGATTTCCATTAACCACAGTTTGCTGAGGGGAATGATGCTACATGAATCAAATGCTACTTTGATGGCAAGGGAAGTTAGTCTGATCTCACCTCAACTGACATTGGAAAATAAGTTAAAATACTAAAGAGAAAAAAGGATAGAACACGGCTTATTGAACAATGTGGTCACTGTCCTCGCAACGTTTAAGGACAAACAGATGCATGGACTTCTGATTCTGAGGAGAGGTGTTTCCTATTTGGGATGAGGCTGCTTGGTTAAGCGCTGTGACACAGAGACAGAAAAAAACGTTCCACTCTGTATGGGGGAAAAACCCACCCTATTCATGGTGCATTGGACAATGACAGACATACACTATTAGACATTGGGCATTGATCATCTCAATCTCATCATTCACTGATGACCAATAGCAGCACAGAAGCCAGGAGCTCCCATCACCCCAGTTGGAAAGCAAAAATGGGTAAGAGATGGCCAGTGGAAGTGGGAGTAACTAGGGAACTGGTGTAACTTACAGTGGGAGTGGCAGAAGAAAGATGTGAAGAGATATTATCAGTGGAAGAGTATGTGGCAACAGAAGGGGTAGTGCAAGGGAAGTAGGAGTGTAAAGAAAGAGTAGGAAGGGGAGGAAGAATGGCTAATGAAGTTTGAGTGACTGGGAAAAGTTTGTTTTTGGAAAAGTGAGGTTGGGTGAAAACCACCAATGTTCAGGAAAATTGGGATCTGATTCCATTGAAAATTAAGATTTGATGTGCTTCTTTTTCTATCACTTGATTCTTTATCAGATTGTACATTCACTCTGTAGTTTTGTATCTCCATCAAATGCAGGTGATGTGTTTTTTTTTTCTCTCCTGCTGTTGTGTCTCAACATTTTTGAATATTTTTAACAGTATGCATTTGCTTCCAATTCTAGGTAGACATGAGAATATGATTTGATCTCCTGCAGTTTGTCCATAACATAGAATTTAATTGAATATTTATCCTCATCACATTAGCTGATTCAAGCAATGAGTCTGTGTCCATCCTGCAGATGAAAAAATTCTTCAGTTCTGACTATTGTTACAAAGGACAGTGCCACACAACAGGCTAATGTTCCAGTGCAAGGTGCCAAACCATAGTTCATCCTAAATTAGTTACAAGCTTTATGAATAAGACATGCTGAGGGACAGAGTGTAAAAGGTGAATTTAACTTTGTGTAGAAAATGGTATTTGCAGCACCCTCATAATAGGTGTTAACTACATCACTCTGTAAATTCCCCAAAATAAGAACAACAAGAGACTGGAATTCTTAATTATTCCTTTGTGAATAACATGTGGAGAACAGGAAGGAAATCAAGGTTTGTTTGTGATATTCATAAATGATGATGGTGAGAATGTGGAAGATGGATGGCAGTGAAATGATAACTAATGTTGGGGATGACACAAAGATTAGCTGGGTGGTTCACAGTGAGGAGGACAGGGTTAGGCTACAGGACGATATAAACAGATGATTTCTATATCCAGATTTATGGCCGATGAAGTTTAACACTGATAAATGTGAGAGGATGCACATCTGAATTAACAAGGCAAGTGAGAACTCAAACTTTGAAGAGCGAGGGCTAAACTTGCTCCTTTTTTCTTTGAGGAGGGAACATGGTACAGGTGTACAAGAGAATAAAGGGTATGGAGAGGATGAACAGACAGCAGCTGTTTCCTTACTCTAACGGTCAAAAACAAAAGGAAACATACTTAAAGTGAAAGGCAGGGGATTGAGAGGGATTTCTGGAGTCTGTATTGAACTGAGAGGGTGGCACAGACATAGAATATAAAGTTCCTATATGTGGAAACAGGCCCTTCGGCCCAAAAATCCACACTGACCCTCCAAAGAGTAACCCACCCAAACACATTCCTCCTATATTTACCCCTGACTAATGTACCTAACCTACAAGTTTCTGAACACTTTGGGCAATTTAGCATGGCCTATTCACTTATCCTGCACATCTTTGGATTGTGGGAGGAAATCGGAGTACCTACAGGAAACCCACGTGGATATGGGGGAATTTGCAAAATCCATGCAGCCAGTCACCCGAGGCTGGAATCAAACCTGGGTCCCCAGCGCTCTAAGGCAGGCGTGCTAACCACTGAGCCGCATTTCTGCCCCTAATAACACGTGTCTGGAATGCATTTCCTAGGCGGGTGATTGATCAGGTAATCTCACAAACTTTTTAAAAAAAGCCTTTGGTTATGCACTTGGTGATGCAGGCTCGCATTTTCATTCAATAATTCTATGTGGTGGCAGCCACGAACACTCAGATATATTCTGAAGCAATAGCTAATGGCAGTTCCTAGTTTGTTCCATTGACTGTACTCAGTCAGTGAGCCTCCAGTGAAGTGCTGGTGTTATCTCCCACCTTCTATTTAAATGTTTCAGTTTCCTTGAGTTGGTAATGTAATTTCCGGTGTCCATAATGTCATTTCCTGCCCTTTTTTCTCAGAGGATGGTAGATGGAGTCAAAATTGATGTGTTTGTTGATGGAGTTCCGGTTGGAATGCCATGTTTCCAGGAATTCTTGTGCTTGTCTCTGTTTGGCCTGTCCTAGGATGGATATGCAGACCTAGTCAAAGTGGCGTACTTCCTCATCAGTACGTAAGGTATTCGTATTGGGATCATGTCTTTTGTAGCTAGTTGATGTTCATATATCCTGGAGACTAGTTTTCTGCTTGTTTTTCCGTTTAGTGTTTGTTAAAGTTCTTGCAAGGCTTATTGTTCCTGGAGCAGAACAGACAAAGATGTGAATTTATTGCGGTGCTCAAAAGTATTAAAAAAAGTTGCAGAGTAGAAAAAGAATACTCTATTAGTAGGCATTATAGCACGAAGGAATTCTAATTGCAAGGTTGTCAGTAAAATAGCTAGAAGTGAAATAAGGAAAAACGTCTTTATTTAGAGAGTTGTTATGAATTGGAATTGATCGGCTGGGAAAGTTGTGGATGAAGATTCAAAAGAGAACTGGATATATAATTGGAAATTATGAATTTAACGGGAAACAGAGAGAGGGCTGGCAAATGGGAGATGCTTGGGAGATATTTTTTGAGCTGATGCATACATAATGGCCAATGACTTCCTCCTGTACTTTAAAGTTTTGTACTCTATCATGTGTCAGCTGTGAATAAAAGTCAGTATCCAATTATTTCACTGTGTAAATGCTCGCAAATATCTGATTACTTGGTGCAGCATAAGCATTTAAAATGCAAGTATTGCAAGGTCAGCTTCATTATGAAGTCTAATTATTACTCAGAACATGAATATTTTACATGTTGTATTCCCTTTACTAAAACAAATATATCATTGTTTTGTCACAAAACTCTTTGGAAAGCTTTGACTTTTCACTGACACAATATTATGTTCGTTGCTTTTTTTTTCACTCTCCACGTTTCATATTAAACATCATTCATTCTAAAAATTGGAAGTTTTCAAATTATTATTCACTAAAATTTGATAACACAAATAATTTATTTAGTTTAATGTTCACAGTCCATGGTGAATTATTGCAATTTTTAAATTGCTGGCAAATAGCTGAAGATCGTACATTTCAGTGAGAAATTAAACTGATTGTTTACATATAAATGTATAAGAACGCTAATTCTATTTGTATGTTCAATCGTTTGCTCACTCTGAACATGGAATCATTCAGAAGCCAACCACTTTAAAAATATTGGAGTGGCAAAACATTGCTTTGAATCCTGACATTGAATATCTAATTCTGATCACCACAAGATGTATGTTCTTTCTTCGATAAAATAAAATGTACATACTTTATTTCTGTGTTAGAAAATCTTGACAGGAGTTTATATTTTAGTTCCATAAATATAGAATCAACAGAATTGATTGAAGAGATTCTAGTTCAGTTGAATGATTATCGTTCACATCTTATTTTTGCCCAATTCATGAAATATAGCAAACATCCGACTATTGTTCGGCTCAGTAAACTCACCACCTTGCAATGAGCTACGCTGAAAATTGCTTCAAATAGATCTGAAATCATTTACAGTGTTATTGGACCTCACAGCTGCCTGAGATACACAGAGACTCAGTCGCCTTTTCCAAAATCTGTACATTGAGTTTCTAACCTGGTTCGGGGCAGTCAGTCAAACATTACTTCAAAACAAATAATTTGGAATCCACCTTGGGCAGAGGGAGACCCGTCAACAGACTATCACTGGTCTCAGTGTAGGTACAAATGTTGTCCAGGTTAAATACTAATGGCTGACCAGCAATCAAGTTTTAAAATTCATCTTCAGTCAGAGCCTGGCCCAGAGAGCAGACGTGTTGACATGGAGAGCCAGAATCACACCATACAAGTTACCAATAGTGATGAAATCTGACCTGCCTCCAAGATTCCATACCCCGGGTGAAGACGTTAACAAGTTGACAATCTATTGCAGTGCCTTGTGCCTCTAAATCCATATCCAATAAATGTCACCTTCACATTCTCCAGTATCAAAATAAATTTGTACATCTCTGTGAATGGTCAGAGATTACTACATGGGTCACACAGTAGAATGTATGTGAAGTAACCAGCAGCAAACGGCAATCCAAAAATCACATTAATAACTGAACTTGACGGATTCTGTCTGGTTTAAGTTACCACACATATTATACTGGCTTTCAGGTGACTGTAACAATGCACACCATAACTGGAGATATTGGCCTTACACCCCTCCAAAGCTTCCTGATCTCACACACATCACTCCCTCACACATTCAACAATTGATGACAATCCACAAGCTGGGTGAAACTGGAAACACAGAACAGTGCAGAACAGTGCAGCACTGTACAGGCCCTTCGGTCTTTGACGTTCTGTCGACCTTTGATCCTACTCTAAGATCAAACTAACATACATACCTTTCATTATACTATCATTCATGTACCTATCCAATTATATATCCCTAATATAGTTGACTTTACTACAACTGCTGGCTGTTCATTGTACACACCCACCCCTCTGTGAAAGAACCTACCTCTGACATCACCCCTAAACCTTCCTTCAATTACCTTAAAATCATACCCGTCGAGAGTCATTTCCACCCTGGCAGAAAGTAAATGGCTATCCACTCTATCTATGTCTCTCATCATCTTGAACACCCTGTCAAGTCACTTTCAATTCTTCTTCGTTCCAATGAGGAAAACACCCTAGCTCCCTCAAATTTTCTTTGTAGACATGCCCTCCAGTCCAGGCAGCATCTTGATAAATCTCCTCAGCACCCTCACCAAAGCTTCCACGTCTTTCCTATAACGAGGCAACCAGAGCTGATCACAATATTCTAAGTTGGTCTCACCAGGGCTCCATAGAGTAGCAGCATAACCTCGCAGCTGTTAAACTCAATCCCTCGGCTAATGAACACATCAAAACACATCCTTAACAACCTTATAAACCTGGGTAGCAACTTTGTGGGAGCTATGTCATGAACCATATGACCCCCCCGTTCCTCCACAATGGAAGAATCCTGCCTTTAACCCTGTATTCTGCATTCAAATTCAACCTTCCAAAATGAATCGTATCCCATTTTCCATATTGAACACCATCTGCCACTTCGCAGCTGGGTACTGCATCCTGTCAATGTTCCTGTTGCAAACTACAACAGCCCTCCACTCTATCCACAGTTCCACCAACCTGTGTTACATCATCAAACTTACGAAACTACCCTTCCACTTCGTCATCCAAGTCATTTATGAAAATCACAAACAGCAGAGGTCCCAGAACCGATCCTTACGGAACACCACTGCTCACCTAGTTCCACACTGAATACTTCCCATTTACCACCGCCCTCTGTATTCTATGTGTTAGCCAATTCTGTATCCAGGCAGATAGGTCTCCCTGTATACCATGCCTCCTTACATTCTGAATGAAACTACCACGGGGAAGTTTATCAAACACCTTGTTAAAATCCATGCACTCGGCATTCACTGCTCTACCTTCTTCAGTGTGTTTAATCCCATCCTCAAATAATCCAATAAGAGTTGTGAGGTATGACCTGCCCCTCATAAATCCATGCTGACTATTTCTAATCAAACCTTGTTTTTCCAGAATCCTCTCCAATAGTTTGCCCAATACTGATGTAAGACTGACTGTCTGTCATTCTCAGGAAAATCCCTGTTCTTTGCCTGAACAAGGGATTACATTTGCCACCCTCCAATCAACCGACGCTACTCCAATGGAGAGTGAAGGCACAAAGACCATCGACAAAGGCACAGAAATCTCTTCCCTCTCTTCCTGTAGTAACCTAGAGTGTTTCCTGTCTGGCTGAGGGATTTATCTATCCTTATGTTTGTACTTCAAACAGTCTGTATTTCACCTCAACTTTTTACTCCCTGTCCAACCAAATGATTGACTGCTTTCCATTTCAGGGCTCTGTACAGTGCTGCCTTCCTGAGCAAGTATGGTTCCCAATATCCTGTGTATTATGGAATGGAAAACATGGGAAGCTTTGACTCTGCTGCTCCTCAGATGCAGCCTGACTGGCTGTGCTTTTCCAGCGCCACAATTTTCGACTCTGATCACCAGTCCTCACTTTCTCCATCACTGAGGGCTGTCCCCTCTGCACACTGAGCAGGGAACTAATCAGCAGAAACTCGTGGTATCTGGAGCTGACTGTTCAGTTCTGGAAAGTTGCATTTGATGAACACATTTACTAAAAAGGAATTTCAAATTCAACAAATATTCATTCAGTCCCAGAGTTACAGTTTTGGTTCATGAATTGGACAGGTTGATAACGAACAGTGAATGACTGAAGAACCCCGAGGTACAGAGTATTCCAGGTGATATATTCCAGCTTGGATGTGCTTTACCTTGATGCTGGTAAAATTATCAGACAGACAGATATGATAGGAAACGAGGTGACATGTGGAAGTGTGACATTTTTGCCATTACAGAGATGTGTTTGAGGGAGGTCGGGGCTAACAACTCAATATTCTGTGGTACCAGAACAAGAGTCAGGACAGAAGAGAGGGTAAAAGAGGAGGTGATGTACCTTATTAATTATGGAGTTAGTTACTGGCGTAAGAAGGGACGATATCTTGAAAGGATCTTCTAAAGAGGCTTGGTGGTTCGAGCTCAGGATCAAAACCATGACAGAAACACTGCTAGGGATATATTATAGACCCCAGATAAAGGACAGTACGGGAGCAGGTATATAACCAAGTTATTGAGGTGTGTTAAACAATAATAGGATAGTTATATTCAAGCATTTCAATTCCAAACATCATTCGGTCAGTGATAAATTTTTAAGAGGGGCAGGTGTTTTTAAATTTATTCCAGAGAGCTTCTTATATCAACACAGAGCAGATACAACAATGGGCCGTGCAGTGCTGGGCCTCACTGTGGGGAACAAAGCCAGTCAGCTGTTCCAGGCAGAAGTGGGAGAGCATTATAGGACCAGTGAATGTGATATCACACATTTTGACTTTGCGAAGGAAAAGACCCCAAAAATGTTAGAAAATAAGAGCTTTTTGCATTGGGGAGACAGATTTTATGGAAACAAATGACAGGATCTGGCCAAAGTGCAGTTATTTCTGGGTGAAACTGTAGCAGAACAAGGTGGGGCGTGGGTTGGGGGCATCATTTGACTAAAATTGAATTGATGACAGTGTCGGTCCAGCATGTTACACCGAAGATAAAATTTAGGAAAACAAACCCAGAGAACCTCAGATGTCGACACAAATTCCGAACAGGATGAAAAGGGAAAGAGAAGCTTAAATCTGGTACCAAGTGAGCAGGTCAATGAAGGTCCTAAAAGAATATAGCAAGTGGAGGGCTAAACTTAAAATATCAGTGGAAGAGCAGAAGGAGGGGTGATAAAACATTAACGGGTAAGATTAGCAAGAATCCACAGTCATTTTTTTTGGTTTATTAAGGGGAAGAGGATAACGCGGGAAAGAATGGGAGTTAGAGACTACTAGGGGACAGCCTGTTCACAGAACCAGAGAATATGTTAAACACACCCTCCAAATCGGTCTTCAGTTTGGAGAAGCAGTTCCTGGATTCAGGGAGAGTGACCGTTTGACCCTTGAGCAAATTGACACAGGAGCTGAGGAAAATTGGAATTTTATGCAAGATGGAGTGGGCAATCACCAGATTAAAAACCACTAAGTCTCACATCAGTGAGAGGGAAACAATTGTATAAAATTCGGAGGGCTGCAGAGGCTGGATCACTAAATATCTTCAAGGCTGAGACAGACAGATTTTTATACAAGCGTTACGGGAAATGACAGGAAGTGGAATGGGGGATTAACAAAATAATATAACCTAATCCAAGGAAAAGCAGACTCAGTGAGCGGATAGACATATTGTTGCCCTATGTCTAATGGTGTTCTTTTCCAACAAACTTGTATTCACAAGAACATCAACCTCTCTAACTATGGAGTGAGACACAGTTTGGAATGCAATCGAGGGATTCAAGGAATTCATAAACGCAATACAAATGGGCAGAAAGTACGAGAGGACTGCGATAACACGGGTTGCCTGTTAGGGTGAGGATTTGCATCGACACAATCACCACTACCAGAAGAAAGACGTCAGCAAGACACCCTCCAAGGCCAAGAGCAGACCTGCACTGGGGAGCAGGTAGTATGGGGCCAGGTGTCAAGGAGTGCTGAAGACCTAAACACTACATCACTGTCTTGTCTCCTTCCTTCCCTACCAAATTAAATGGGGGGTAGAGAGACATGCCGTTGTAGCAGAGTAAGCAGGAAGGCTTTGACATGAGAGGATTCGGATAGCTCAGCTCAGCGAAATGTACAGGTAAACTCAAATAAAGTCCTTTTAACTTTATTGTTACAGCAGTCGAGATGGCATTTAGGAAAGTTGCACGCTCCATCTTGTGAGATGTGGTAGCTCAGGGAGAATTCAAACGTCCCTGATGGCTACACGTGTGGGCACTGCAACCCACTTCAGCTCCTGGGAGACTGTGTTAGGGAGCGACGCTGGGCGGCAGGTGGATCATGGTTAGCACAGCTACCTCAGAGCACCAGTGACCAGGGTTCAAATCCCGACTCGGGCAACTGTCTGTGTGGAGTTTGCACATTCTCCCGTGTCTGCATTGGTTTCCTCTGGGTGCTGCGGTTTCCTCCACAGTCCAAA
>NW_026868055.1:953119-1042232 GCF_020745735.1 Hemiscyllium ocellatum | reverse complement strand
TTCAAAACCCTTCCATAAAATCATGTCGCAGCCGTTATGCTGCCGGGAAACTTGTCCCAGCCTATTCCACCTCACTCTACAGTCCAAACATTGACCACATCCTTGTCTATATTTTGTCACCAATTTCACGTTTGTTTTTAAAAATTTTTCAAGATGTCAATTACCCTGGACAACAACGCGCTATTGGAAAAAGAAAGGTGAAACGGAGAATGGCTTCAACTTTCAGTGCTGGATGCCACAGAGCCGCGCGCGGCCGGCACAGGCTTGTTTCTGTAGTGTAGTGGTCATCACATTCGCCTAACACGCGAAAGGTCCCCAGTTCGAAACTGGGCAGAAACTGCTTTGTTCTTCAATTGCAGCCTTTTACACGGACAAGAACGGAGCTTTCTTGCTTGCTTTCCCATCTGCAAACCTGCCTTCGAAATCGCTCGAACAAATCTGCTCTCTTTGTGAAATGTAATGCAATTCCATTAAATCGTTTGCAAAGCATTGTAAAGGTTTTCTCCAAGCTGGGTCTGATCATATGCCATTCTGTTTCAGAGTGTAGTTACCGCGTTCTGAATCTTCCACAAAAAGCAGTACCGCATTTGCATTCCTTGCGCAGGCGGGCCGGTTCAAAGACAGGAAGAAGCTGATGAGCTGGTGTCACAGTACGCCACGGATTCCTCAACTGGTCTGTCTGACAAATGTACCCAAAGTCGTCTCTGCAAGGCCTCATTTGGAAGCTGCCTGTCGTTATTCAACGTGCGAGAATTGGCAGCAGAGGTGCTGAATCATGGTTTGGATCAGTTCGCACGTTATAGTGACTCATTCAATCAGCAACAGCAATGAAAGAAATTACACTCTCAGAGGAACCTCTGGACTTGTGATTTCATAGCGTCGCTAGTATTAAGGTGAGCCCCGAGATCTAAGCCATGTTGGAACTGTAACGGAGGAATTGACAGAGAGGCTACAGAATGACATCGCAACCTTTTGGTTTTCTTTAAATCACTGACGAGCAGGAAAATGTAAACGGGAGGGCGAGTGGGAAAGTGAGGCAGTTGCAGCTCTGGTGAAACTCCTTCTTTGTGAGTCACTCAGCAACAAGAGACGTGAAGGTGACTCATGCGGGAGAGCTCTTCACATGAGAACAAAAAGCACTCAAGGGCAGTTAGCACCTCTTCCGCAGTGGGGGTGGGGTGAGTAGGAACTTCTGTTACCATGTTCAGAAACTGCCTTTTAAATTGACGTGAGCAGAAACTGCATTTCTAATAAGCATCATGGAGTTTAGCAAAATTTATTGAGTCGCTTCTTGTCGATTCCCACACAGGTTTCCTATTCAGTTGGTATCGATGTGGCTCATGTCCAGGGTGAACATCCCTGCAGCCAATTGCACGGTTAAGGTAAAAGGCAAGGAAAGTGGCATCTCGAACTGGCCCCGAGGTCAGAGCATCCTCCCAATGTGATCTGTCGTTCTCGGGTTGTAATGCTACCTCCGTTTTAGGGGAGAACATTCTTTGGAACTCTTATTCTGCAAAACAGACACAGTGACTGAAACGATGCTGCACGGTATAATGTGGAACACGGCCTGCTCAGCTTTGTGCATTTTCTCTGTAGTCCGGTGTGTTTTGTGTTCCGTGTAAATGTGGAAGTTGTCCTGTTTCCAGCAATGGGTGAAATCATTCAGCAAAGCAAGAATCGAAATTGAAGTAATGTCAAGCAGCTCATGGTGATTTGACCAAATCATAACCGAACATATATTCTCATGCAGTCAAAGATACATTTCTGGTTGAAAAGAGTCTGAGAAGATAGACTCAGCTTACCATTGATTTTTGCCTGGATTGATGGGATTTCATTATCTGCTGCGAAATTGTCATTGTAGCTGGGCACATCCCAGCAGCTGTGCGAGTCGGAGTGGGACCATGGAACCCTTTTCATGTGACTTAGCATGTGTGGTTATGCAGGAGCACAATCCGAAATGCAAGAAAATGCGCGCTTGCGCGGTCTGGTAGTGTGGCCGAGCGGTCTAAGGCGCTGGATCCAGTTCCCTGTTCTGTAATGGCGAGTTCGAATCCCACCACTGCCATTTCAGCTGGTCAGCTCCTCCGCCGCAGCATCGTTAAAATGCTGCTTCGATCCCCGCTGCGTGCGTTGATGTTCCAGGGGTAATTTTGTGAAGTCTCTCTGCTGTCATGATGGTGCTCGCCACCCCTGCAGAAAATCGCAAACAGCTCAGCGCTTGTTTACGTTCCAGGCAAGTTGAGTTTTTACTGGAACCGAATGGAGACTGTTATTTCATCGCTGTTGTGAAACAAAGTCCTGCGCTGAGTCGATTCATCGTTATTTGGCTTTCTGGCGAATGGGAAATTCTTTCCACTGAATATGTTATTGAATTTCTCCATTTCCTTCATTTCCGTCTTGGAGACACCGGAAGGGAAAGGTAATCTAATCGAGACTGTGATTGGTGAAATTCACTTTTTTATGGCCCATACTTATTATATTCCTTCTTTCTCTCTTTTCAGCATTGTCTGGGAAGTGGTGGTGCACTAAGGCTGCAGTATGTTTGAAAGAGTAGTTTGGAATTGCCCAGTTGTTAGTTGTGAGGTTACTTTATGCCTCATGCCCTCGGACTGTCTCACATTTAGCATTCATGCTTCGCTGTGTCTGAACATGCATTAGGTATGCCAGTTTTGTTTGTGTTCCGTGTTAAATGCTTTCTGTTTGCGATTCGCTCAATACATTACGAGTTAACAGGGGTTCTGAGGTAACTTCCAGCAGCAAAAATCCTCAACTGAGGATCTGGGAAAACTTCACGAAGTATGGTCAGTCACAGCAAAAGTAAGGAAGTCGTTCGTTTCTGCAGTGTTTCACAATACTACCTTTCCCGTGAGCAGTCGAACAGTCTAAATGATTGTGCTACAGACTGCGAAGGCAAGCTCCGCTAAAAAGTAATCCTTTCAAACACAACGTTATTGGGGTACACCGCGTGGAAACAGATACTTTGGTGTATCTCATCCATGCTCACCACATATCCAAAGTTAAACAAGTCCCGTTCCCCAGCATTTGGCCTCAATCCCTCTGAACCCATCCTATCCAGAAACTGATCCGATTACCATTGCAATTTTCTGAGTGCAATAGCCTCCTCCACTTCCTCTGGTAGCTCATTCCATACACGCACAACCTTGTGTGTGGGAAATGTGCCTCAGTTCCTTTGTCAATTTCAGAGCACTCACCTTAAACCTATGCTCCCGAGTTTCCAACTCACCCTAGCTTGGGTAAAACACGTAAATACTCAGTTCAAAACCCTTCCATAAAATCATGTCGCAGCCGTTATGCTGCCGGAAACTTGTCCAGCCTATTCCACCTCACTCTACAGTCCAAACATTGACCACATCCTTGTCTATATTTTGTCACCAATTTCACGGTTTTTTAAAAATTTTTCAAGATGTCAATTACCCTGGACAACAACGCGCTATTGGAAAAAGAAAGGTGAAACGTAGAATGGCTTCAACTTTCAGTGCTGGATGCCACAGAGCCGCGCGCGGCCGGCACAGGCTTGTTTCTGTAGTGTAGTGGTCATCACATTCGCCTAACACGCGAAAGGTCCCCAGTTCGAAACTGGGCAGAAACTGCTTTGTTCTTCAATTGCAGCCTTTTACACGGACAAGAACGGAGCTTTCTTGCTTGCTTTCCCATCTGCAAACCTGCCTTCGAAATCGCTCGAACAAATCTGCTCTCTTTGTGAAATGTAATGCAATTCCATTAAATTCGTTTGCAAAGCATTGTAAAGGTTTTCTCCAAGCTGGGTCTGATCATATGCCATTCTGTTTCAGAGTGTAGTTACCGCGTTCTGAATCTTCCACAAAAAGCAGTACCGCATTTGCATTCCTTGCGCAGGCGGGCCGGTTCAAAGACAGGGAAGAAGCTGATGAGCTGGTGTCACAGTACGCCACGGATTCCTCAACTGGTCTGTCTGACAAATGTACCCCAAAGTCGTCTCTGCAAGGCCTCATTTGGAAGCTGCCTGTCGTTATTCAACGTGCGAGAATTGGCAGCAGAGGTGCTGAATCATGGTTTGGATCAGTTCGCACGTTATAGTGACTCATTCAATCAGCAACAGCAATGAAAGAAATTACACTCTCAGAGGAACCTCTGGACTTGTGATTTCATAGCGTCGCTAGTATTAAGGTGAGCCCCGAGATCTAAGCCATGTTGGAACTGTAACGGAGGAATTGACAGAGAGGCTACAGAATGACATCGCAACCTTTTGGTTTTCTTTAAATCACTGACGAGCAGGAAAATGTAAACGGGAGGGCGAGTGGGAAAGTGAGGCAGTTGCAGCTCTGGTGAAACTCCTTCTTTGTGAGTCACTCAGCAACAAGAGACGTGAAGGTGACTCATGCGGGAGAGCTCTTCACATTGAGAACAAAAAGCACTCAAGGGCAGTTAGCACCTCTTCCGCAGTGGGGGTGGGGTGAGTAGGAACTTCTGTTACCATGTTCAGAAACTGCCTTTTAAATTGACGTGAGCAGAAACTGCATTTCTAATAAGCATCATGGAGTTTAGCAAAATTTATTGAGTCGCTTCTTGTCGATTCCCACACAGGTTTCCTATTCAGTTGGTATCGATGTGGCTCATGTCCAGGTGTGAACATCCCTGCAGCCAATTGCACGGTTAAGGTAAAAGGCAAGGAAAGTGGCATCTCGAACTGGCCCCGAGGTCAGAGCATCCTCCCAATGTGATCTGTCGTTCTCGGGTTGTAATGCTACCTCCGGTTTTAGGGTGGAGAACATTCTTTGGAACTCTTATTCTGCAAAACAGACACAGTGACTGAAACGATGCTGCACGGTATAATGTGGAACACGGCCTGCTCAGCTTTGTGCATTTTCTCTGTAGTCCGGTGTGTTTTGTGTTCCGTGTAAATGTGGAAGTTGTCCTGTTCCAGCAATGGGTGAAATCATTCAGCAAAGCAAGAATCGAAATTGAAGTAATGTCAAGCAGCTCATGGTGATTTGACCAAATCATAACCGAACATATATTCTCATGCAGTCAAAGATACATTTCTGGTTGAAAAGAGTCTGAGAAGATAGACTCAGCTTACCATTGATTTTTGCCTGGATTGATGGGATTTCATTATCTGCTGCGAAATTGTCATTGTAGCTGGGCACATCCCAGCAGCTGTGCGAGTCGGAGTGGGACCATGGAACCCTTTTCATGTGACTTAGCATGTGTGGTTATGCAGGAGCACAATCCGAAATGCAAGAAAATGGCGCCGCGCTGTCTGGTAGTGTGGCCGAGCGGTCTAAGGCGCTGGATCCAGGTTCCTGTCTGTAATGGCGAGTTCGAATCCCACCACTGCCATTTCAGCTGGTCAGCTCCACCGCCGCAGCATCGTTAAAATGCTGCTTCGATCCCCGCTGCGTTGATGTTCCAGGGGTATTTGTGAAGTCTCTCTGCTGTCATGATGGTGCTCGCCACCCCTGCAGAAAATCGCAAACAGCTCAGCGCTTGGTTTACGTTCCAGGCAAGTTGAGTTTTTACTGGAACCGAATGGAGACTGTTATTTCATCGCTGTTGTGAAACAAAGTCCTGCGCTGAGTCGATTCATCGTTATTTGGCTTTCTGGCGAATGGGAAATTCTTTCCACTGAATATGTTATTGAATTTCTCCCATTTCCTTCATTTCCGTCTTGGAGACACCGGAAGGGAAGGTAATCTAATCGAGACTGTGATTGGTGAAATTCACTTTTTTATGGCCCATACTTATTATATTCTTTCTTTCTCTCTTTTCAGCATTGTCTGGGAAGTGGTGGTGCACTAAGGCTGCAGTATGTTTGAAAGAGTAGTTTGGAATTGCCCAGTTGTTAGTTGTGAGGTTACTTTATGCCTCATGCCCTCGGACTGTCTCACATTTAGCATTCATGCTTCGCTGTGTCTGAACATGCATTAGGTATGCCAGTTTTGTTTGTGTTCCGTGTTAAATGCTTTCTGTTTGCGATTCGCTCAATACATTACGAGTTAACAGGGGTTCTGAGGTAACTTCCAGCAGCAAAAATCCTCAACTGAGGATCTGGGAAAACTTCACGAAGTATGGTCAGTCACAGCAAAAGTAAGGAAGTCGTTCGTTTCTGCAGTGTTTCACAATACTACCTTTCCCGTGAGCAGTCGAACAGTCTAAATGATTGTGCTACAGACTGCGAAGGCAAGCTCCGCTAAAAAGTAATCCTTTCAAACACAACGTTATTGGGGTACACCGCGTGGAAACAGATACTTTGGGGTATCTCATCCATGCTCACCACATATCCAAAGTTAAACAAGTCCCGTTCCCCAGCATTTGGCCTCAATCCCTCTGAACCCATCCTATCCAGAAACTGATCCGATTACCATTGCAATTTTCTGAGTGCAATAGCCTCCTCCACTTCCTCTGGTAGCTCATTCCATACACGCACAACCTTGTGTGTGGGAAATGTGCCTCAGTTCCTTTGTCAATTTCAGAGCACTCACCTTAAACCTATGCTCCCGAGTTTCCAACTCACCCTAGCTTGGGTAAAACACGTAAATACTCAGTTCAAAACCCTTCCATAAAATCATGTCGCAGCCGTTATGCTGCCGGGAAACTTGTCCCAGCCTATTCCACCTCACTCTACAGTCCAAACATTGACCAGATCCTTGTCTATATTTTGTCACCAATTTCACGTTTGTTTTTTAAAAAATTTTTCAAGATGTCAATTACCCTGGACAACAACGCGCTATTGGAAAAAGAAAGGTGAAACGTAGAATGGCTTCAACTTTCAGTGCTGGATGCCACAGAGCCGCGGCGCGGCCGGCACAGGCTTGTTTCTGTAGTGTAGTGGTCATCACATTCGCCTAACACGCGAAAGGTCCCCAGTTCGAAACTGGGCAGAAACTGCTTTGTTCTTCAATTGCAGCCTTTTACACGGACAAGAACGGAGCTTTCTTGCTTGCTTTCCCATCTGCAAACCTGCCTTCGAAATCGCTCGAACAAATCTGCTCTCTTTGTGAAATGTAATGCAATTCCATTAAATTCGTTTGCAAAGCATTGTAAAGGTTTTCTCCAAGCTGGGTCTGATCATATGCCATTCTGTTTCAGAGTGTAGTTACCGCGTTCTGAATCTTCCACAAAAAGCAGTACCGCATTTGCATTCCTTGCGCAGGCGGGCCGGTTCAAAGACAGGGAAGAAGCTGATGAGCTGATGTCACAGTACGCCACGGATTCCTCAACTGGTCTGTCTGACAAATGTACCCCAAAGTCGTCTCTGCAAGGCCTCATTTGGAAGCTGCCTGTCGTTATTCAACGTGCGAGAATTGGCAGCAGAGGTGCTGAATCATGGTTTGGATCAGTTCGCACGTTATAGTGACTCATTCAATCAGCAACAGCAATGAAAGAAATTACACTCTCAGAGGAACCTCTGGACTTGTGATTTCATAGCGTCGCTAGTATTAAGGTGAGCCCCGAGATCTAAGCCATGTTGGAACTGTAACGGAGGAATTGACAGAGAGGCTACAGAATGACATCGCAACCTTTTGGTTTTCTTTAAATCACTGACGAGCAGGAAAATGTAAACGGGAGGGCGAGTGGGAAAGTGAGGCAGTTGCAGCTCTGGTGAAACTCCTTCTTTGTGAGTCACTCAGCAACAAGAGACGTGAAGGTGACTCATGCGGGAGAGCTCTTCACATTGAGAACAAAAAGCACTCAAGGGCAGTTAGCACCTCTTCCGCAGTGGGGGTGGGGTGAGTAGGAACTTCTGTTACCATGTTCAGAAACTGCCTTTTAAATTGACGTGAGCAGAAACTGCATTTCTAATAAGCATCATGGAGTTTAGCAAAATTTATTGAGTCGCTTCTTGTCGATTCCCACACAGGTTTCCTATTCAGTTGGTATCGATGTGGCTCATGTCCAGGTGTGAACATCCCTGCAGCCAATTGCACGGTTAAGGTAAAAGGCAAGGAAAGTGCATCTCGAACTGGCCCCGAGGTCAGAGCATCCTCCCAATGTGATCTGTCGTTCTCGGGTTGTAATGCTACCTCCGGTTTTAGGGTGGAGAACATTCTTTGGAACTCTTATTCTGCAAAACAGACACAGTGACTGAAACGATGCTGCACGGTATAATGTGGAACACGGCCTGCTCAGCTTTGTGCATTTTCTCTGTAGTCCGGTGTGTTTTGTGTTCCGTGTAAATGTGGAAGTTGTCCTGTTTCCAGCAATGGGTGAAATCATTCAGCAAAGCAAGAATCGAAATTGAAGTAATGTCAAGCAGCTCATGGTGATTTGACCAAATCATAACCGAACATATATTCTCATGCAGTCAAAGATACATTTCTGGTTGAAAAGAGTCTGAGAAGATAGACTCAGCTTACCATTGATTTTTGCCTGGATTGATGGGATTTCATTATCTGCTGCGAAATTGTCATTGTAGCTGGGCACATCCAGCAGCTGTGCGAGTCGGAGTGGGACCATGGAACCCTTTTCATGTGACTTAGCATGTGTGGTTATGCAGGAGCACAATCCGAAATGCAAGAAAATGCGCGGCGGCGCGGTCTGGTAGTGTGGCCGAGCGGTCTAAGGCGCTGGATCCAGGTTCCTGTTCTGTAAATGGCGAGTTCGAATCCCACCACTGCCATTTCAGCTGGTCAGCTCCACCGCCGCAGCATCGTTAAAATGCTGCTTCGATCCCCGCTGCGTTGATGTTCCAGGGTATTTTGTGAAGTCTCTCTGCTGTCATGATGGTGCTCGCCACCCCTGCAGAAAATCGCAACAGCTCAGCGCTTGGTTTACGTTCCAGGCAAGTTGAGTTTTTACTGGAACCGAATGGAGACTGTTATTTCATCGCTGTTGTGAAACAAAGTCCTGCGCTGAGTCGATTCATCGTTATTTGGCTTTCTGGCGAATGGGAAATTCTTTCCACTGAATATGTTATTGAATTTCTCCCATTTCCTTCATTTCCGTCTTGGAGACACCGGAAGGGAAAGGTAATCTAATCGAGACTGTGATTGGTGAAATTCACTTTTTTATGGCCCATACTTATTATATTCTTTCTTTCTCTCTTTTCAGCATTGTCTGGGAAGTGGTGGTGCACTAAGGCTGCAGTATGTTTGAAAGAGTAGTTTGGAATTGCCCAGTTGTTAGTTGTGAGGTTACTTTATGCCTCATGCCCTCGGACTGTCTCACATTTAGCATTCATGCTTCGCTGTGTCTGAACATGCATTAGGTATGCCAGTTTTGTTTGTGTTCCGTGTTAAATGCTTTCTGTTTGCGATTCGCTCAATACATTACGAGTTAACAGGGGTTCTGAGGTAACTTCCAGCAGCAAAAATCCTCAACTGAGGATCTGGGAAAACTTCACGAAGTATGGTCAGTCACAGCAAAAGTAAGGAAGTCGTTCGTTTCTGCAGTGTTTCACAATACTACCTTTCCCGTGAGCAGTCGAACAGTCTAAATGATTGTGCTACAGACTGCGAAGGCAAGCTCCGCTAAAAAGTAATCCTTTCAAACACAACGTTATTGGGGTACACCGCGTGGAAACAGATACTTTGGGGTATCTCATCCATGCTCACCACATATCCAAAGTTAAACAAGTCCCGTTCCCCAGCATTTGGCCTCAATCCCTCTGAACCCATCCTATCCAGAAACTGATCCGATTACCATTGCAATTTTCTGAGTGCAATAGCCTCCTCCACTTCCTCTGGTAGCTCATTCCATACACGCACAACCTTGTGTGTGGGAAATGTGCCTCAGTTCCTTTGTCAATTTCAGAGCACTCACCTTAAACCTATGCTCCCGAGTTTCCAACTCACCCTAGCTTGGGTAAAAACACGTAAATACTCAGTTCAAAACCCTTCCATAAAATCATGTCGCAGCCGTTATGCTGCCGGGAAACTTGTCCCAGCCTATTCCACCTCACTCTACAGTCCAAACATTGACCAGATCCTTGTCTATATTTTGTCACCAATTTCACGTTTGTTTTTTAAAATTTTTCAAGATGTCAATTACCCTGGACAACAACGCGCTATTGGAAAAAGAAAGGTGAAACGTAGAATGGCTTCACTTTCAGTGCTGGATGCCACAGAGCCGCGGCGCGGCCGGCACAGGCTTGTTTCTGTAGTGTAGTGGTCATCACATTCGCCTAACACGCGAAAGGTCCCCAGTTCGAAACTGGGCAGAAACTGCTTTGTTCTTCAATTGCAGCCTTTTACACGGACAAGAACGGAGCTTTCTTGCTTGCTTTCCCATCTGCAAACCTGCCTTCGAAATCGCTCGAACAAATCTGCTCTCTTTGTGAAATGTAATGCAATTCCATTAAATTCGTTTGCAAAGCATTGTAAAGGTTTTCTCCAAGCTGGGTCTGATCATATGCCATTCTGTTTCAGAGTGTAGTTACCGCGTTCTGAATCTTCCACAAAAAGCAATACCGCATTTGCATTCCTTGCGCAGGCGGGCCGGTTCAAAGACAGGGAAGAAGCTGATGAGCTGATGTCACAGTACGCCACGGATTCCTCAACTGGTCTGTCTGACAAATGTATCCCAAAGTCGTCTCTGCAAGGCCTCATTTGGAAGCTGCCTGTCGTTATTCAACGTGCGAGAATTGGCAGCAGAGGTGCTGAATCATGGTTTGGATCAGTTCGCACGTTATAGTGACTCATTCAATCAGCAACAGCAATGAAAGAAATTACACTCTCAGAGGAACCTCTGGACTTGTGATTTCATAGCGTCGCTAGTATTAAGGTGAGCCCCGAGATCTAAGCCATGTTGGAACTGTAACGGAGGAATTGACAGAGAGGCTACAGAATGACATCGCAACCTTTTGGTTTTCTTTAAATCACTGACGAGCAGGAAAATGTAAACGGGAGGGCGAGTGGGAAAGTGAGGCAGTTGCAGCTCTGGTGAAACTCCTTCTTTGTGAGTCACTCAGCAACAAGAGACGTGAAGGTGACTCATGCGGGAGAGCTCTTCACATTGAGAACAAAAAGCACTCAAGGGCAGTTAGCACCTCTTCCGCAGTGGGGGTGGGGTGAGTAGGAACTTCTGTTACCATGTTCAGAAACTGCCTTTTAAATTGACGTGAGCAGAAACTGCATTTCTAATAAGCATCATGGAGTTTAGCAAAATTTATTGAGTCGCTTCTTGTCGATTCCCACACAGGTTTCCTATTCAGTTGGTATCGATGTGGCTCATGTCCAGGTGTGAACATCCCTGCAGCCAATTGCACGGTTAAGGTAAAAGGCAAGGAAAGTGGCATCTCGAACTGGCCCCGAGGTCAGAGCATCCTCCCAATGTGATCTGTCGTTCTCGGGTTGTAATGCTACCTCCGGTTTTAGGGTGGAGAACATTCTTTGGAACTCTTATTCTGCAAAACAGACACAGTGACTGAAACGATGCTGCACGGTATAATGTGGAACACGGCCTGCTCAGCTTTGTGCATTTTCTCTGTAGTCCGGTGTGTTTTGTGTTCCGTGTAAATGTGGAAGTTGTCCTGTTTCCAGCAATGGGTGAAATCATTCAGCAAAGCAAGAATCGAAATTGAAGTAATGTCAAGCAGCTCATGGTGATTTGACCAAATCATAACCGAACATATATTCTCATGCAGTCAAAGATACATTTCTGGTTGAAAAGAGTCTGAGAAGATAGACTCAGCTTACCATTGATTTTTGCCTGGATTGATGGGATTTCATTATCTGCTGCGAAATTGTCATTGTAGCTGGGCACATCCCAGCAGCTGTGCGAGTCGGAGTGGGACCATGGAACCCTTTTCATGTGACTTAGCATGTGTGGTTATGCAGGAGCACAATCCGAAATGCAAGAAAATGCGCGGCGGCGCGTCTGGTAGTGTGGCCGAGCGGTCTAGGCGCTGGATCCAGGTTCCTGTTCTGTACATGGCGAGTTCGAATCCCACCACTGCCATTTCAGCTGGTCAGCTCCTCCGCCGCAGCATCGTTAAAATGCTGCTTCGATCCCCGCTGCGTTGATGTTCCAGGGGGTATTTTGTGAAGTCTCTCTGCTGTCATGATGGTGCTCGCCACCCCTGCAGAAAATCGCAAACAGCTCAGCGCTTGGTTTACGTTCCAGGCAAGTTGAGTTTTTACTGGAACCGAATGGAGACTGTTATTTCATCGCTGTTGTGAAACAAAGTCCTGCGCTGAGTCGATTCATCGTTATTTGGCTTTCTGGCGAATGGGAAATTCTTTCCACTGAATATGTTATTGAATTTCTCCCATTTCCTTCATTTCCGTCTTGGAGACACCGGAAGGGAAAGGTAATCTAATCGAGACTGTGATTGGTGAAATTCACTTTTTTATGGCCCATACTTATTATATCTTTCTTTCTCTCTTTTCAGCATTGTCTGGGAAGTGGTGGTGCACTAAGGCTGCAGTATGTTTGAAAGAGTAGTTTGGAATTGCCCAGTTGTTAGTTGTGAGGTTACTTTATGCCTCATGCCCTCGGACTGTCTCACATTTAGCATTCATGCTTCGCTGTGTCTGAACATGCATTAGGTATGCCAGTTTTGTTTGTGTTCCGTGTTAAATGCTTTCTGTTTGCGATTCGCTCAATACATTACGAGTTAACAGGGTTCTGAGGTAACTTCCAGCAGCAAAAATCCTCAACTGAGGATCTGGGAAAACTTCACGAAGTATGGTCAGTCACAGCAAAAGTAAGGAAGTCGTTCGTTTCTGCAGTGTTTCACAATACTACCTTTCCCGTGAGCAGTCGAACAGTCTAAATGATTGTGCTACAGACTGCGAAGGCAAGCTCCGCTAAAAAGTAATCCTTTCAAACACAACGTTATTGGGGTACACCGCGTGGAAACAGATACTTTGGGTATCTCATCCATGCTCACCACATATCCAAAGTTAAACAAGTCCCGTTCCCCAGCATTTGGCCTCAATCCCTCTGAACCCATCCTATCCAGAAACTGATCCGATTACCATTGCAATTTTCTGAGTGCAATAGCCTCCTCCACTTCCTCTGGTAGCTCATTCCATACACGCACAACCTTGTGTGTGGGAAATGTGCCTCAGTTCCTTTGTCAATTTCAGAGCACTCACCTTAAACCTATGCTCCCGAGTTTCCAACTCACCCAAGCTTGGGTAAAACACGTAAATACTCAGTTCAAAACCCTTCCATAAAATCATGTCGCAGCCGTTATGCTGCCGGGAAACTTGTCCCAGCCTATTCCACCTCACTCTACAGTCCAAACATTGACCACATCCTTGTCTATATTTTGTCACCAATTTCACGTTTGTTTTTTAAAAATTTTTCAAGATGTCAATTACCCTGGACAACAACGCGCTATTGGAAAAAGAAAGGTGAAACGGAGAATGGCTTCAACTTTCAGTGCTGGATGCCACAGAGCCGCGGCGCGGCCGGCACAGGCTTGTTTCTGTAGTGTAGTGGTCATCACATTCGCCTAACACGCGAAAGGTCCCCAGTTCGAAACTGGGCAGAAACTGCTTTGTTCTTCAATTGCAGCCTTTTACACGGACAAGAACGGAGCTTTCTTGCTTGCTTTCCCATCTGCAAACCTGCCTTCGAAATCGCTCGAACAAATCTGCTCTCTTTGTGAAATGTAATGCAATTCCATTAAATTCGTTTGCAAAGCATTGTAAAGGTTTTCTCCAAGCTGGGTCTGATCATATGCCATTCTGTTTCAGAGTGTAGTTACCGCGTTCTGAATCTTCCACAAAAAGCAATACCGCATTTGCATTCCTTGCGCAGGCGGGCCGGTTCAAAGACAGGGAAGAAGCTGATGAGCTGATGTCACAGTACGCCACGGATTCCTCAACTGGTCTGTCTGACAAATGTACCCCAAAGTCGTCTCTGCAAGGCCTCATTTGGAAGCTGCCTGTCGTTATTCAACGTGCGAGAATTGGCAGCAGAGGTGCTGAATCATGGTTTGGATCAGTTCGCACGTTATAGTGACTCATTCAATCAGCAACAGCAATGAAAGAAATTACACTCTCAGAGGAACCTCTGGACTTGTGATTTCATAGCGTCGCTAGTATTAAGGTGAGCCCCGAGATCTAAGCCATGTTGGAACTGTAACGGAGGAATTGACAGAGAGGCTACAGAATGACATCGCAACCTTTTGGTTTTCTTTAAATCACTGACGAGCAGGAAAATGTAAACGGGAGGGCGAGTGGGAAAGTGAGGCAGTTGCAGCTCTGGTGAAACTCCTTCTTTGTGAGTCACTCAGCAACAAGAGACGTGAAGGTGACTCATGCGGGAGAGCTCTTCACATTGAGAACAAAAAGCACTCAAGGGCAGTTAGCACCTCTTCCGCAGTGGGGGTGGGGTGAGTAGGAACTTCTGTTACCATGTTCAGAAACTGCCTTTTAAATTGACGTGAGCAGAAACTGCATTTCTAATAAGCATCATGGAGTTTAGCAAAATTTATTGAGTCGCTTCTTGTCGATTCCCACACAGGTTTCCTATTCAGTTGGTATCGATGTGGCTCATGTCAGGTGTGAACATCCCTGCAGCCAATTGCACGGTTAAGGTAAAAGGCAAGGAAAGTGGCATCTCGAACTGGCCCCGAGGTCAGAGCATCCTCCCAATGTGATCTGTCGTTCTCGGGTTGTAATGCTACCTCCGGTTTTTAGGGTGGAGAACATTCTTTGGAACTCTTATTCTGCAAAACAGACACAGTGACTGAAACGATGCTGCACGGTATAATGTGGAACACGGCCTGCTCAGCTTTGTGCATTTTCTCTGTAGTCCGGTGTGTTTTGTGTTCCGTGTAAATGTGGAAGTTGTCCTGTTTCCAGCAATGGGTGAAATCATTCAGCAAAGCAAGAATCGAAATTGAAGTAATGTCAAGCAGCTCATGGTGATTTGACCAAATCATAACCGAACATATATTCTCATGCAGTCAAAGATACATTTCTGGTTGAAAAGAGTCTGAGAAGATAGACTCAGCTTACCATTGATTTTTGCCTGGATTGATGGGATTTCATTATCTGCTGCGAAATTGTCATTGTAGCTGGGCACATCCCAGCAGCTGTGCGAGTCGGAGTGGGACCATGGAACCCTTTTCATGTGACTTAGCATGTGTGGTTATGCAGGAGCACAATCCGAAATGCAAGAAAATGCGCGGCGGCGCTGTCTGGTAGTGTGGCCGAGCGGTCTAAGGCGCTGGATCCAGGTTCCTGTTCTGTACATGGCGAGTTCGAATCCCACCACTGCCATTTCAGCTGGTCAGCTCCACCGCCGCAGCATCGTTAAAATGCTGCTTCGATCCCCGCTGCGTTGATGTTCCAGGGGTATTTTGTGAAGTCTCTCTGCTGTCATGATGGTGCTCGCCACCCCTGCAGAAAATCGCAAACAGCTCAGCGCTTGGTTTACGTTCCAGGCAAGTTGAGTTTTTACTGGAACCGAATGGAGACTGTTATTTCATCGCTGTTGTGAAACAAAGTCCTGCGCTGAGTCGATTCATCGTTATTTGGCTTTCTGGCGAATGGGAAATTCTTTCCACTGAATATGTTATTGAATTTCTCCCATTTCCTTCATTTCCGTCTTGGAGACACCGGAAGGGAAAGGTAATCTAATCGAGACTGTGATTGGTGAAATTCACTTTTTTATGGCCCATAATTATTATATTCCTTCTTTCTCTCTTTTCAGCATTGTCTGGGAAGTGGTGGTGCACTAAGGCGGCAGTATGTTTGAAAGAGTAGTTTGGAATTGCCCAGTTGTTAGTTGTGAGGTTACTTTATGCCTCATGCCCTCGGACTGTCTCACATTTAGCATTCATGCTTCGCTGTGTCTGAACATGCATTAGGTATGCCAGTTTTGTTTGTGTTCCGTGTTAAATGCTTTCTGTTTGCGATTCGCTCAATACATTACGAGTTAACAGGGGTTCTGAGGTAACTTCCAGCAGCAAAAATCCTCAACTGAGGATCTGGGAAAACTTCACGAAGTATGGTCAGTCACAGCAAAAGTAAGGAAGTCGTTCGTTTCTGCAGTGTTTCACAATACTACCTTTCCCGTGAGCAGTCGAACAGTCTAAATGATTGTGCTACAGACTGCGAAGGCAAGCTCCGCTAAAAAGTAATCCTTTCAAACACAACGTTATTGGGGTACACCGCGTGGAAACAGATACTTTGGGGTATCTCATCCATGCTCACCACATATCCAAAGTTAAACAAGTCCCGTTCCCCAGCATTTGGCCTCAATCCCTCTGAACCCATCCTATCCAGAAACTGATCCGATTACCATTGCAATTTTCTGAGTGCAATAGCCTCCTCCACTTCCTCTGGTAGCTCATTCCATACACGCACAACCTTGTGTGTGGGAAATGTGCCTCAGTTCCTTTGTCAATTTCAGAGCACTCACCTTAAACCTATGCTCCCGAGTTTCCAACTCACCCTAGCTTGGGTAAAACACGTAAATACTCAGTTCAAAACCCTTCCATAAAATCATGTCGCAGCCGTTATGCTGCCGGGAAACTTGTCCCAGCCTATTCCACCTCACTCTACAGTCCAAACATTGACCAGATCCTTGTCTATATTTTGTCACCAATTTCACGTTTTTTTTTTAAAATTTTTCAAGATGTCAATTACCCTGGACAACAACGCGCTATTGGAAAAAGAAAGGTGAAACGTAGAATGGCTTCAACTTTCAGTGCTGGATGCCACAGAGCCGCGGCGCGGCCGGCACAGGCTTGTTTCTGTAGTGTAGTGGTCATCACATTCGCCTAACACGCGAAAGGTCCCCAGTTCGAAACTGGGCAGAAACTGCTTTGTTCTTCAATTGCAGCCTTTTACACGGACAAGAACGGAGCTTTCTTGCTTGCTTTCCCCATCTGCAAACCTGCCTTCGAAATCGCTCGAACAAATCTGCTCTCTTTGTGAAATGTAATGCAATTCCATTAAATTCGTTTGCAAAGCATTGTAAAGGTTTTCTCCAAGCTGGGTCTGATCATATGCCATTCTGTTTCAGAGTGTAGTTACCGCGTTCTGAATCTTCCACAAAAAGCAATACCGCATTTGCATTCCTTGCGCAGGCGGGCCGGTTCAAAGACAGGGAAGAAGCTGATGAGCTGATGTCACAGTACGCCACGGATTCCTCAACTACTCTGTCTGACAAATGTACCCCAAAGTCGTCTCTGCAAGGCCTCATTTGGAAGCTGCCTGTCGTTATTCAACGTGCGAGAATTGGCAGCAGAGGTGCTGAATCATGGTTTGGATCAGTTCGCACGTTATAGTGACTCATTCAATCAGCAACAGCAATGAAAGAAATTACACTCTCAGAGGAACCTCTGGACTTGTGATTTCATAGCGTCGCTAGTATTAAGGTGAGCCCCGAGATCTAAGCCATGTTGGAACTGTAACGGAGGAATTGACAGAGAGGCTACAGAATGACATCGCAACCTTTTGGTTTTCTTTAAATCACTGACGAGCAGGAAAATGTAAACGGGAGGGCGAGTGGGAAAGTGAGGCAGTTGCAGCTCTGGTGAAACTCCTTCTTTGTGAGTCACTCAGCAACAAGAGACGTGAAGGTGACTCATGCGGGAGAGCTCTTCACATTGAGAACAAAAAGCACTCAAGGGCAGTTAGCACCTCTTCCGCAGTGGGGGTGGGGTGAGTAGGAACTTCTGTTACCATGTTCAGAAACTGCCTTTTAAATTGACGTGAGCAGAAACTGCATTTCTAATAAGCATCATGGAGTTTAGCAAAATTTATTGAGTCGCTTCTTGTCGATTCCCACACAGGTTTCCTATTCAGTTGGTATCGATGTGGCTCATGTCCAGGTGTGAACATCCCTGCAGCCAATTGCACGGTTAAGGTAAAAGGCAAGGAAAGTGGCATCTCGAACTGGCCCCGAGGTCAGAGCATCCTCCCAATGTGATCTGTCGTTCTCGGGTTGTAATGCTACCTCCGGTTTTAGGGTGGAGAACATTCTTTGGAACTCTTATTCTGCAAAACAGACACAGTGACTGAAACGATGCTGCACGGTATAATGTGGAACACGGCCTGCTCAGCTTTGTGCATTTTCTCTGTAGTCCGGTGTGTTTTGTGTTCCGTGTAAATGTGGAAGTTGTCCTGTTTCCAGCAATGGGTGAAATCATTCAGCAAAGCAAGAATCGAAATTGAAGTAATGTCAAGCAGCTCATGGTGATTTGACCAAATCATAACCGAACATATATTCTCATGCAGTCAAAGATACATTTCTGGTTGAAAAGAGTCTGAGAAGATAGACTCAGCTTACCATTGATTTTTGCCTGGATTGATGGGATTTCATTATCTGCTGCGAAATTGTCATTGTAGCTGGGCACATCCCAGCAGCTGTGCGAGTCGGAGTGGGACCATGGAACCCTTTTCATGTGACTTAGCATGTGTGGTTATGCAGGAGCACAATCCGAAATGCAAGAAAATGCGCGGCGGCGCTGTCTGGTAGTGTGGCCGAGCGGTCTAAGGCGCTGGATCCAGGTTCCTGTTCTGTACATGGCGAGTTCGAATCCCACCACTGCCATTTCAGCTGGTCAGCTCCACCGCCGCAGCATCGTTAAAATGCTGCTTCGATCCCCGCTGCGTTGATGTTCCAGGGGTATTTTGTGAAGTCTCTCTGCTGTCATGATGGTGCTCGCCACCCCTGCAGAAAATCGCAAACAGCTCAGCGCTTGGTTTACGTTCCAGGCAAGTTGAGTTTTTACTGGAACCGAATGGAGACTGTTATTTCATCGCTGTTGTGAAACAAAGTCCTGCGCTGAGTCGATTCATCGTTATTTGGCTTTCTGGCGAATGGGAAATTCTTTCCACTGAATATGTTATTGAATTTCTCCCATTTCCTTCATTTCCGTCTTGGAGACACCGGAAGGGAAAGGTAATCTAATCGAGACTGTGATTGGTGAAATTCACTTTTTTATGGCCCATACTTATTATATTCTTTCTTTCTCTCTTTTCAGCATTGTCTGGGAAGTGGTGGTGCACTAAGGCGGCAGTATGTTTGAAAGAGTAGTTTGGAATTGCCCAGTTGTTAGTTGTGAGGTTACTTTATGCCTCATGCCCTCGGACTGTCTCACATTTAGCATTCATGCTTCGCTGTGTCTGAACATGCATTAGGTATGCCAGTTTTGTTTGTGTTCCGTGTTAAATGCTTTCTGTTTGCGATTCGCTCAATACATTACGAGTTAACAGGGCTTCTGAGGTAACTTCCAGCAGCAAAAATCCTCAACTGAGGATCTGGGAAAACTTCACGAAGTATGGTCAGTCACAGCAAAAGTAAGGAAGTCGTTCGTTTCTGCAGTGTTTCACAATACTACCTTTCCCGTGAGCAGTCGAACAGTCTAAATGATTGTGCTACAGACTGCGAAGGCAAGCTCCGCTAAAAAGTAATCCTTTCAAACACAACGTTATTGGGGTACACCGCGTGGAAACAGATACTTTGGGGTATCTCATCCATGCTCACCACATATCCAAAGTTAAACAAGTCCCGTTCCCCAGCATTTGGCCTCAATCCCTCTGAACCCATCCTATCCAGAAACTGATCCGATTACCATTGCAATTTTCTGAGTGCAATAGCCTCCTCCACTTCCTCTGGTAGCTCATTCCATACACGCACAACCTTGTGTGTGGGAAATGTGCCTCAGTTCCTTTGTCAATTTCAGAGCACTCACCTTAAACCTATGCTCCCGAGTTTCCAACTCACCCTAGCTTGGGTAAAACACGTAAATACTCAGTTCAAAACCCTTCCATAAAATCATGTCGCAGCCGTTATGCTGCCGGGAAACTTGTCCCAGCCTATTCCACCTCACTCTACAGTCCAAACATTGACCAGATCCTTGTCTATATTTTGTCACCAATTTCACGTTTGTTTTTTAAAAATTTTTCAAGATGTCAATTACCCTGGACAACAACGCGCTATTGGAAAAAGAAAGGTGAAACGTAGAATGGCTTCAACTTTCAGTGCTGGATGCCACAGAGCCGCGGCGCGGCCGGCACAGGCTTGTTTCTGTAGTGTAGTGGTCATCACATTCGCCTAACACGCGAAAGGTCCCCAGTTCGAAACTGGGCAGAAACTGCTTTGTTCTTCAATTGCAGCCTTTTACACGGACAAGAACGGAGCTTTCTTGCTTGCTTTCCCATCTGCAAACCTGCCTTCGAAATCGCTCGAACAAATCTGCTCTCTTTGTGAAATGTAATGCAATTCCATTAAATTCGTTTGCAAAGCATTGTAAAGGTTTTCTCCAAGCTGGGTCTGATCATATGCCATTCTGTTTCAGAGTGTAGTTACCGCGTTCTGAATCTTCCACAAAAAGCAATACCGCATTTGCATTCCTTGCGCAGGCGGGCCGGTTCAAAGACAGGGAAGAAGCTGATGAGCTGATGTCACAGTACGCCACGGATTCCTCAACTGGTCTGTCTGACAAATGTACCCCAAAGTCGTCTCTGCAAGGCCTCATTTGGAAGCTGCCTGTCGTTATTCAACGTGCGAGAATTGGCAGCAGAGGTGCTGAATCATGGTTTGGATCAGTTCGCACGTTATAGTGACTCATTCAATCAGCAACAGCAATGAAAGAAATTACACTCTCAGAGGAACCTCTGGACTTGTGATTTCATAGCGTCGCTAGTATTAAGGTGAGCCCCGAGATCTAAGCCATGTTGGAACTGTAACGGAGGAATTGACAGAGAGGCTACAGAATGACATCGCAACCTTTTGGTTTTCTTTAAATCACTGACGAGCAGGAAAATGTAAACGGGAGGGCGAGTGGGAAAGTGAGGCAGTTGCAGCTCTGGTGAAACTCCTTCTTTGTGAGTCACTCAGCAACAAGAGACGTGAAGGTGACTCATGCGGGAGAGCTCTTCACATTGAGAACAAAAAGCACTCAAGGGCAGTTAGCACCTCTTCCGCAGTGGGGGTGGGGTGAGTAGGAACTTCTGTTACCATGTTCAGAAACTGCCTTTTAAATTGACGTGAGCAGAAACTGCATTTCTAATAAGCATCATGGAGTTTAGCAAAATTTATTGAGTCGCTTCTTGTCGATTCCCACACAGGTTTCCTATTCAGTTGGTATCGATGTGGCTCATGTCCAGGTGTGAACATCCCTGCAGCCAATTGCACGGTTAAGGTAAAAGGCAAGGAAAGTGGCATCTCGAACTGGCCCCGAGGTCAGAGCATCCTCCCAATGTGATCTGTCGTTCTCGGTTGTAATGCTACCTCCGGTTTTAGGGTGGAGAACATTCTTTGGAACTCTTATTCTGCAAAACAGACACAGTGACTGAAACGATGCTGCACGGTATAATGTGGAACACGGCCTGCTCAGCTTTGTGCATTTTCTCTGTAGTCCGGTGTGTTTTGTGTTCCGTGTAAATGTGGAAGTTGTCCTGTTTCCAGCAATGGGTGAAATCATTCAGCAAAGCAAGAATCGAAATTGAAGTAATGTCAAGCAGCTCATGGTGATTTGACCAAATCATAACCGAACATATATTCTCATGCAGTCAAAGATACATTTCTGGTTGAAAAGAGTCTGAGAAGATAGACTCAGCTTACCATTGATTTTTGCCTGGATTGATGGGATTTCATTATCTGCTGCGAAATTGTCATTGTAGCTGGGCACATCCCAGCAGCTGTGCGAGTCGGAGTGGGACCATGGAACCCTTTTCATGTGACTTAGCATGTGTGGTTATGCAGGAGCACAATCCGAAATGCAAGAAAATGCGCGGCGGCGCGGTCTGGTAGTGTGGCCGAGCGGTCTAAGGCGCTGGATCCCGGTTCCTGTTCTGTAAATGGCGAGTTCGAATCCCACCACTGCCATTTCGGCTGGTCAGCTCCTCCGCCGCAGCATCGTTAAAATGCTGCTTCGATCCCCGCTGCGTTGATGTTCCAGGGGTATTTTGTGAAGTCTCTCTGCTGTCATGATGGTGCTCGCCACCCCTGCAGAAAATCGCAAACAGCTCAGCGCTTGGTTTACGTTCCAGGCAAGTTGAGTTTTTACTGGAACCGAATGGAGACTGTTATTTCATCGCTGTTGTGAAACAAAGTCCTGCGCTGAGTCGATTCATCGTTATTTGGCTTTCTGGCGAATGGGAAATTCTTTCCACTGAATATGTTATTGAATTTCTCCCATTTCCTTCATTTCCGTCTTGGAGACACCGGAAGGGAAAGGTAATCTAATCGAGACTGTGATTGGTGAAATTCACTTTTTTATGGCCCATACTTATTATATTCTTTCTTTCTCTCTTTTCAGCATTGTCTGGGAAGTGGTGGTGCACTAAGGCGGCAGTATGTTTGAAAGAGTAGTTTGGAATTGCCCAGTTGTTAGTTGTGAGGTTACTTTATGCCTCATGCCCTCGGACTGTCTCACATTTAGCATTCATGCTTCGCTGTGTCTGAACATGCATTAGGTATGCCAGTTTTGTTTGTGTTCCGTGTTAAATGCTTTCTGTTTGCGATTCGCTCAATACATTACGAGTTAACAGGGGTTCTGAGGTAACTTCCAGCAGCAAAAATCCTCAACTGAGGATCTGGGAAAACTTCACGAAGTATGGTCAGTCACAGCAAAAGTAAGGAAGTCGTTCGTTTCTGCAGTGTTTCACAATACTACCTTTCCCGTGAGCAGTCGAACAGTCTAAATGATTGTGCTACAGACTGCGACGGCAAGCTCCGCTAAAAAGTAATCCTTTCAAACACAACGTTATTGGGGTACACCGCGTGGAAACAGATACTTTGGTGTATCTCATCCATGCTCACCACATATCCAAAGTTAAACAAGTCCCGTTCCCCAGCATTTGGCCTCAATCCCTCTGAACCCATCCTATCCAGAAACTGATCCGATTACCATTGCAATTTTCTGAGTGCAATAGCCTCCTCCACTTCCTCTGGTAGCTCATTCCATACACGCACAACCTTGTGTGTGGGAAATGTGCCTCAGTTCCTTTGTCAATTTCAGAGCACTCACCTTAAACCTATGCTCCCGAGTTTCCAACTCACCCTAGCTTGGGTAAAACACGTAAATACTCAGTTCAAAACCCTTCCATAAAATCATGTCGCAGCCGTTATGCTGCCGGGAAACTTGTCCCAGCCTATTCCACCTCACTCTACAGTCCAAACATTGACCAGATCCTTGTCTATATTTTGTCACCAATTTCACGTTTGTTTTTTAAAAATTTTTCAAGATGTCAATTACCCTGGACAACAACGCGCTATTGGAAAAAGAAAGGTGAAACGTAGAATGGCTTCAACTTTCAGTGCTGGATGCCACAGAGCCGCGGCGCGGCCGGCACAGGCTTGTTTCTGTAGTGTAGTGGTCATCACATTCGCCTAACACGCGAAAGGTCCCCAGTTCGAAACTGGGCAGAAACTGCTTTGTTCTTCAATTGCAGCCTTTTACACGGACAAGAACGGAGCTTTCTTGCTTGCTTTCCCATCTGCAAACCTGCCTTCGAAATCGCTCGAACAAATCTGCTCTCTTTGTGAAATGTAATGCAATTCCATTAAATTCGTTTGCAAAGCATTGTAAAGGTTTTCTCCAAGCTGGGTCTGATCATATGCCATTCTGTTTCAGAGTGTAGTTACCGCGTTCTGAATCTTCCACAAAAAGCAATACCGCATTTGCATTCCTTGCGCAGGCGGGCCGGTTCAAAGACAGGGAAGAAGCTGATGAGCTGATGTCACAGTACGCCACGGATTCCTCAACTAGTCTGTCTGACAAATGTACCCCAAAGTCGTCTCTGCAAGGCCTCATTTGGAAGCTGCCTGTCGTTATTCAACGTGCGAGAATTGGCAGCAGAGGTGCTGAATCATGGTTTGGATCAGTTCGCACGTTATAGTGACTCATTCAATCAGCAACAGCAATGAAAGAAATTACACTCTCAGAGGAACCTCTGGACTTGTGATTTCATAGCGTCGCTAGTATTAAGGTGAGCCCCGAGATCTAAGCCATGTTGGAACTGTAACGGAGGAATTGACAGAGAGGCTACAGAATGACATCGCAACCTTTTGGTTTTCTTTAAATCACTGACGAGCAGGAAAATGTAAACGGGAGGGCGAGTGGGAAAGTGAGGCAGTTGCAGCTCTGGTGAAACTCCTTCTTTGTGAGTCACTCAGCAACAAGAGACGTGAAGGTGACTCATGCGGGAGAGCTCTTCACATTGAGAACAAAAAGCACTCAAGGGCAGTTAGCACCTCTTCCGCAGTGGGGGTGGGGTGAGTAGGAACTTCTGTTACCATGTTCAGAAACTGCCTTTTAAATTGACGTGAGCAGAAACTGCATTTCTAATAAGCATCATGGAGTTTAGCAAAATTTATTGAGTCGCTTCTTGTCGATTCCCACACAGGTTTCCTATTCAGTTGGTATCGATGTGGCTCATGTCCAGGTGTGAACATCCCTGCAGCCAATTGCACGGTTAAGGTAAAAGGCAAGGAAAGTGGCATCTCGAACTGGCCCCGAGGTCAGAGCATCCTCCCAATGTGATCTGTCGTTCTCGGGTTGTAATGCTACCTCCGGTTTTAGGGTGGAGAACATTCTTTGGAACTCTTATTCTGCAAAACAGACACAGTGACTGAAACGATGCTGCACGGTATAATGTGGAACACGGCCTGCTCAGCTTTGTGCATTTTCTCTGTAGTCCGGTGTGTTTTGTGTTCCGTGTAAATGTGGAAGTTGTCCTGTTTCCAGCAATGGGTGAAATCATTCAGCAAAGCAAGAATCGAAATTGAAGTAATGTCAAGCAGCTCATGGTGATTTGACCAAATCATAACCGAACATATATTCTCATGCAGTCAAAGATACATTTCTGGTTGAAAAGAGTCTGAGAAGATAGACTCAGCTTACCATTGATTTTTGCCTGGATTGATGGGATTTCATTATCTGCTGCGAAATTGTCATTGTAGCTGGGCACATCCCAGCAGCTGTGCGAGTCGGAGTGGGACCATGGAACCCTTTTCATGTGACTTAGCATGTGTGGTTATGCAGGAGCACAATCCGAAATGCAAGAAAATGCGCGGCGGCGCGGTTTGGTAGCGTGGCCGAGCGGTCTAAGGCGCTGGATCCCGGTTCCTGTTCTGTACATGGCGAGTTCGAATCCCACCACTGCCATTTCAGCTGGTCAGCTCCACCGCCGCAGCATCGTTAAAATGCTGCTTCGATCCCCGCTGCGTTGATGTTCCAGGGGTATTTTGTGAAGTCTCTCTGCTGTCATGATGGTGCTCGCCACCCCTGCAGAAAATCGCAAACAGCTCAGCGCTTGGTTTACGTTCCAGGCAAGTTGAGTTTTTACTGGAACCGAATGGAGACTGTTATTTCATCGCTGTTGTGAAACAAAGTCCTGCGCTGAGTCGATTCATCGTTATTTGGCTTTCTGGCGAATGGGAAATTCTTTCCACTGAATGTGTTATTGAATTTCTCCCATTTCCTTCATTTCCGTCTTGGAGACACCGGAAGGGAAAGGTAATCTAATCGAGACTGTGATTGGTGAAATTCACTTTTTTATGGCCCATAATTATTATATTCCTTCTTTCTCTCTTTTCAGCATTGTCTGGGAAGTGGTGGTGCACTAAGGCGGCAGTATGTTTGAAAGAGTAGTTTGGAATTGCCCAGTTGTTAGTTGTGAGGTTACTTTATGCCTCATGTCCTCGGACTGTCTCACATTTAGCATTCATGCTTCGCTGTGTCTGAACATGCATTAGGTATGCCAGTTTTGTTTGTGTTCCGTGTTAAATGCTTTCTGTTTGCGATTCGCTCAATACATTACGAGTTAACAGGGCTTCTGAGGTAACTTCCAGCAGCAAAAATCCTCAACTGAGGATCTGGGAAAACTTCACGAAGTATGGTCAGTCACAGCAAAAGTAAGGAAGTCGTTCGTTTCTGCAGTGTTTCACAATACTACCTTTCCCGTGAGCAGTCGAACAGTCTAAATGATTGTGCTACAGACTGCGAAGGCAAGCTCCGCTAAAAAGTAATCCTTTCAAACACAACGTTATTGGGGTACACCGCGTGGAAACAGATACTTTGGGGTATCTCATCCATGCTCACCACATATCCAAAGTTAAACAAGTCCCGTTCCCCAGCATTTGGCCTCAATCCCTCTGAACCCATCCTATCCAGAAACTGATCCGATTACCATTGCAATTTTCTGAGTGCAATAGCCTCCTCCACTTCCTCTGGTAGCTCATTCCATACACGCACAACCTTGTGTGTGGGAAATGTGCCTCAGTTCCTTTGTCAATTTCAGAGCACTCACCTTAAACCTATGCTCCCGAGTTTCCAACTCACCCTAGCTTGGGTAAAACACGTAAATACTCAGTTCAAAACCCTTCCATAAAATCATGTCGCAGCCGTTATGCTGCCGGGAAACTTGTCCCAGCCTATTCCACCTCACTCTACAGTCCAAACATTGACCACATCCTTGTCTATATTTTGTCACCAATTTCACGTTTGTTTTTTAAAAATTTTTCAAGATGTCAATTACCCTGGACAACAACGCGCTATTGGAAAAAGAAAGGTGAAACGTAGAATGGCTTCAACTTTCAGTGCTGGATGCCACAGAGCCGCGGCGCGGCCGGCACAGGCTTGTTTCTGTAGTGTAGTGGTCATCACATTCGCCTAACACGCGAAAGGTCCCCAGTTCGAAACTGGGCAGAAACTGCTTTGTTCTTCAATTGCAGCCTTTTACACGGACAAGAACGGAGCTTTCTTGCTTGCTTTCCCATCTGCAAACCTGCCTTCGAAATCGCTCGAACAAATCTGCTCTCTTTGTGAAATGTAATGCAATTCCATTAAATTCGTTTGCAAAGCATTGTAAAGGTTTTCTCCAAGCTGGGTCTGATCATATGCCATTCTGTTTCAGAGTGTAGTTACCGCGTTCTGAATCTTCCACAAAAGGCAATACCGCATTTGCATTCCTTGCGCAGGCGGGCCGGTTCAAAGACAGGGAAGAAGCTGATGAGCTGATGTCACAGTACGCCACGGATTCCTCAACTAGTCTGTCTGACAAATGTACCCCAAAGTCGTCTCTGCAAGGCCTCATTTGGAAGCTGCCTGTCGTTATTCAACGTGCGAGAATTGGCAGCAGAGGTGCTGAATCATGGTTTGGATCAGTTCGCACGTTATAGTGACTCATTCAATCAGCAACAGCAATGAAAGAAATTACACTCTCAGAGGAACCTCTGGACTTGTGATTTCATAGCGTCGCTAGTATTAAGGTGAGCCCCGAGATCTAAGCCATGTTGGAACTGTAACGGAGGAATTGACAGAGAGGCTACAGAATGACATCGCAACCTTTTGGTTTTCTTTAAATCACTGACGAGCAGGAAAATGTAAACGGGAGGGCGAGTGGGAAAGTGAGGCAGTTGCAGCTCTGGTGAAACTCCTTCTTTGTGAGTCACTCAGCAACAAGAGACGTGAAGGTGACTCATGCGGGAGAGCTCTTCACATTGAGAACAAAAAGCAGTCAAGGGCAGTTAGCACCTCTTCCGCAGTGGGGGTGGGGTGAGTAGGAACTTCTGTTACCATGTTCAGAAACTGCCTTTTAAATTGACGTGAGCAGAAACTGCATTTCTAATAAGCATCATGGAGTTTAGCAAAATTTATTGAGTCGCTTCTTGTCGATTCCCACACAGGTTTCCTATTCAGTTGGTATCGATGTGGCTCATGTCCAGGTGTGAACATCCCTGCAGCCAATTGCACGGTTAAGGTAAAAGGCAAGGAAAGTGGCATCTCGAACTGGCCCCGAGGTCAGAGCATCCTCCCAATGTGATCTGTCGTTCTCGGGTTGTAATGCTACCTCCGGTTTTAGGGTGGAGAACATTCTTTGGAACTCTTATTCTGCAAAACAGACACAGTGACTGAAACGATGCTGCACGGTATAATGTGGAACACGGCCTGCTCAGCTTTGTGCATTTTCTCTGTAGTCCGGTGTGTTTTGTGTTCCGTGTAAATGTGGAAGTTGTCCTGTTTCCAGCAATGGGTGAAATCATTCAGCAAAGCAAGAATCGAAATTGAAGTAATGTCAAGCAGCTCATGGTGATTTGACCAAATCATAACCGAACATATATTCTCATGCAGTCAAAGATACATTTCTGGTTGAAAAGAGTCTGAGAAGATAGACTCAGCTTACCATTGATTTTTGCCTGGATTGATGGGATTTCATTATCTGCTGCGAAATTGTCATTGTAGCTGGGCACATCCCAGCAGCTGTGCGAGTCGGAGTGGGACCATGGAACCCTTTTCATGTGACTTAGCATGTGTGGTTATGCAGGAGCACAATCCGAAATGCAAGAAAATGCGCGGCTGCGCTGCATGGTAGCGTGGCCGAGCGGTCTAAGGCGCTGGATCCCGGCTCCTGTTCTGTACATGGCGAGTTCGAATCCCACCACTGCCATTTCAGCTGGTCAGCTCCTCCGCCGCAGCATCGTTAAAATGCTGCTTCGATCCCCGCTGCGTTGATGTTCCAGGGGTATTTTGTGAAGTCTCTCTGCTGTCATGATGGTGCTCGCCACCCCTGCAGAAAATCGCAAACAGCTCAGCGCTTGGTTTACGTTCCAGGCAAGTTGAGTTTTTACTGGAACCGAATGGAGACTGTTATTTCATCGCTGTTGTGAAACAAAGTCCTGCGCTGAGTCGATTCATCGTTATTTGGCTTTCTGGCGAATGGGAAATTCTTTCCACTGAATATGTTATTGAATTTCTCCCATTTCCTTCATTTCCGTCTTGGAGACACCGGAAGGGAAAGGTAATCTAATCGAGACTGTGATTGGTGAAATTCACTTTTTTATGGCCCATACTTATTATATTCCTTCTTTCTCTCTTTTCAGCATTGTCTGGGAAGTGGTGGTGCACTAAGGCGGCAGTATGTTTGAAAGAGTAGTTTGGAATTGCCCAGTTGTTAGTTGTGAGGTTACTTTATGCCTCATGTCCTCGGACTGTCTCACATTTAGCATTCATGCTTCGCTGTGTCTGAACATGCATTAGGTATGCCAGTTTTGTTTGTGTTCCGTGTTAAATGCTTTCTGTTTGCGATTCGCTCAATACATTACGAGTTAACAGGGCTTCTGAGGTAACTTCCAGCAGCAAAAATCCTCAACTGAGGATCTGGGAAAGCTTCACGAAGTATGGTCAGTCACAGCAAAAGTAAGGAAGTCGTTCGTTTCTGCAGTGTTTCACAATACTACCTTTCCCGTGAGCAGTCGAACAGTCTAAATGATTGTGCTACAGACTGCGAAGGCAAGCTCCGCTAAAAAGTAATCCTTTCAAACACAACGTTATTGGGGTACACCGCGTGGAAACAGATACTTTGGGGTATCTCATCCATGCTCACCACATATCCAAAGTTAAACAAGTCCCGTTCCCCAGCATTTGGCCTCAATCCCTCTGAACCCATCCTATCCAGAAACTGATCCGATTACCATTGCAATTTTCTGAGTGCAATAGCCTCCTCCACTTCCTCTGGTAGCTCATTCCATACACGCACAACCTTGTGTGTGGGAAATGTGCCTCAGTTCCTTTGTCAATTTCAGAGCACTCACCTTAAACCTATGCTCCCGAGTTTCCAACTCACCCTAGCTTGGGTAAAACACGTAAATACTCAGTTCAAAACCCTTCCATAAAATCATGTCGCAGCCGTTATGCTGCCGGGAAACTTGTCCCAGCCTATTCCACCTCACTCTACAGTCCAAACATTGACCAGATCCTTGTCTATATTTTGTCACCAATTTCACGTTTGTTTTTTAAAAATTTTTCAAGATGTCAATTACCCTGGACAACAACGCGCTATTGGAAAAAGAAAGGTGAAACGTAGAATGGCTTCAACTTTCAGTGCTGGATGCCACAGAGCCGCGGCGCGGCCGGCACAGGCTTGTTTCTGTAGTGTAGTGGTCATCACATTCGCCTAACACGCGAAAGGTCCCCAGTTCGAAACTGGGCAGAAACTGCTTTGTTCTTCAATTGCAGCCTTTTACACGGACAAGAACGGAGCTTTCTTGCTTGCTTTCCCATCTGCAAACCTGCCTTCGAAATCGCTCGAACAAATCTGCTCTCTTTGTGAAATGTAATGCAATTCCATTAAATTCGTTTGCAAAGCATTGTAAAGGTTTTCTCCAAGCTGGGTCTGATCATATGCCATTCTGTTTCAGAGTGTAGTTACCGCGTTCTGAATCTTCCACAAAAGCAATACCGCATTTGCATTCCTTGCGCAGGCGGGCCGGTTCAAAGACAGGGAAGAAGCTGATGAGCTGATGTCACAGTAGGCCACGGATTCCTCAACTAGTCTGTCTGACAAATGTACCCCAAAGTCGTCTCTGCAAGGCCTCATTTGGAAGCTGCCTGTCGTTATTCAACGTGCGAGAATTGGCAGCAGAGGTGCTGAATCATGGTTTGGATCAGTTCGCACGTTATAGTGACTCATTCAATCAGCAACAGCAATGAAAGAAATTACACTCTCAGAGGAACCTCTGGACTTGTGATTTCATAGCGTCGCTAGTATTAAGGTGAGCCCCGAGATCTAAGCCATGTTGGAACTGTAACGGAGGAATTGACAGAGAGGCTACAGAATGACATCGCAACCTTTTGGTTTTCTTTAAATCACTGACGAGCAGGAAAATGTAAACGGGAGGGCGAGTGGGAAAGTGAGGCAGTTGCAGCTCTGGTGAAACTCCTTCTTTGTGAGTCACTCAGCAACAAGAGACGTGAAGGTGACTCATGCGGGAGAGCTCTTCACATTGAGAACAAAAAGCACTCAAGGGCAGTTAGCACCTCTTCCGCAGTGGGGGTGGGGTGAGTAGGACCTTCTGTTACCATGTTCAGAAACTGCCTTTTAAATTGACGTGAGCAGAAACTGCATTTCTAATAAGCATCATGGAGTTTAGCAAAATTTATTGAGTCGCTTCTTGTCGATTCCCACACAGGTTTCCTATTCAGTTGGTATCGATGTGGCTCATGTCCAGGTGTGAACATCCCTGCAGCCAATTGCACGGTTAAGGTAAAAGGCAAGGAAAGTGGCATCTCGAACTGGCCCCGAGGTCAGAGCATCCTCCCAATGTGATCTGTCGTTCTCGGGTTGTAATGCTACCTCCGGTTTTAGGGTGGAGAACATTCTTTGGAACTCTTATTCTGCAAAACAGACACAGTGACTGAAACGATGCTGCACGGTATAATGTGGAACACGGCCTGCTCAGCTTTGTGCATTTTCTCTGTAGTCCGGTGTGTTTTGTGTTCCGTGTAAATGTGGAAGTTGTCCTGTTTCCAGCAATGGGTGAAATCATTCAGCAAAGCAAGAATCGAAATTGAAGTAATGTCAAGCAGCTCATGGTGATTTGACCAAATCATAACCGAACATATATTCTCATGCAGTCAAAGATACATTTCTGGTTGAAAAGAGTCTGAGAAGATAGACTCAGCTTACCATTGATTTTTGCCTGGATTGATGGGATTTCATTATCTGCTGCGAAATTGTCATTGTAGCTGGGCACATCCCAGCAGCTGTGCGAGTCGGAGTGGGACCATGGAACCCTTTTCATGTGACTTAGCATGTGTGGTTATGCAGGAGCACAATCCGAAATGCAAGAAAATGCGCGGCGGCGCGGTCTGGTAGCGTGGCCGAGCGGTCTAAGGCGCTGGATCCCGGCTCCTGTTCTGTACATGGCGAGTTCGAATCCCACCACTGCCATTTCAGCTGGTCAGCTCCTCCGCCGCAGCATCGTTAAAATGCTGCTTCGATCCCCGCTGCGTTGATGTTCCAGGGGTATTTTGTGAAGTCTCTCTGCTGTCATGATGGTGCTCGCCACCCCTGCAGAAAATCGCAAACAGCTCAGCGCTTGGTTTACGTTCCAGGCAAGTTGAGTTTTTACTGGAACCGAATGGAGACTGTTATTTCATCGCTGTTGTGAAACAAAGTCCTGCGCTGAGTCGATTCATCGTTATTTGGCTTTCTGGCGAATGGGAAATTCTTTCCACTGAATATGTTATTGAATTTCTCCCATTTCCTTCATTTCCGTCTTGGAGACACCGGAAGGGAAAGGTAATCTAATCGAGACTGTGATTGGTGAAATTCACTTTTTTATGGCCCATACTTATTATATTCCTTCTTTCTCTCTTTTCAGCATTGTCTGGGAAGTGGTGGTGCACTAAGGCGGCAGTATGTTTGAAAGAGTAGTTTGGAATTGCCCAGTTGTTAGTTGTGAGGTTACTTTATGCCTCATGCCCTCGGACTGTCTCACATTTAGCATTCATGCTTCGCTGTGTCTGAACATGCATTAGGTATGCCAGTTTTGTTTGTGTTCCGTGTTAAATGCTTTCTGTTTGCGATTCGCTCAATACATTACGAGTTAACAGGGCTTCTGAGGTAACTTCCAGCAGCAAAAATCCTCAACTGAGGATCTGGGAAAACTTCACGAAGTATGGTCAGTCACAGCAAAAGTAAGGAAGTCGTTCGTTTCTGCAGTGTTTCACAATACTACCTTTCCCGTGAGCAGTCGAACAGTCTAAATGATTGTGCTACAGACTGCGAAGGCAAGCTCCGCTAAAAAGTAATCCTTTCAAACACAACGTTATTGGGGTACACCGCGTGGAAACAGATACTTTGGGGTATCTCATCCATGCTCACCACATATCCAAAGTTAAACAAGTCCCGTTCCCCAGCATTTGGCCTCAATCCCTCTGAACCCATCCTATCCAGAAACTGATCCGATTACCATTGCAATTTTCTGAGTGCAATAGCCTCCTCCACTTCCTCTGGTAGCTCATTCCATACACGCACAACCTTGTGTGTGGGAAATGTGCCTCAGTTCCTTTGTCAATTTCAGAGCACTCACCTTAAACCTATGCTCCCGAGTTTCCAACTCACCCTAGCTTGGGTAAAACACGTAAATACTCAGTTCAAAACCCTTCCATAAAATCATGTCGCAGCCGTTATGCTGCCGGGAAACTTGTCCCAGCCTATTCCACCTCACTCTACAGTCCAAACATTGACCAGATCCTTGTCTATATTTTGTCACCAATTTCACGTTTGTTTTTTTAAAAATTTTTCAAGATGTCAATTACCCTGGACAACAACGCGCTATTGGAAAAAGAAAGGTGAAACGTAGAATGGCTTCAACTTTCAGTGCTGGATGCCACAGAGCCGCGGCGCGGCCGGCACAGGCTTGTTTCTGTAGTGTAGTGGTCATCACATTCGCCTAACACGCGAAAGGTCCCCAGTTCGAAACTGGGCAGAAACTGCTTTGTTCTTCAATTGCAGCCTTTTACACGGACAAGAACGGAGCTTTCTTGCTTGCTTTCCCATCTGCAAACCTGCCTTCGAAATCGCTCGAACAAATCTGCTCTCTTTGTGAAATGTAATGCAATTCCATTAAATTCGTTTGCAAAGCATTGTAAAGGTTTTCTCCAAGCTGGGTCTGATCATATGCCATTCTGTTTCAGAGTGTAGTTACCGCGTTCTGAATCTTCCACAAAAAGCAATACCGCATTTGCATTCCTTGCGCAGGCGGGCCGGTTCAAAGACAGGGAAGAAGCTGATGAGCTGATGTCACAGCAGGCCACGGATTCCTCAACTCGTCTGTCTGACAAATGTACCCCAAAGTCGTCTCTGCAAGGCCTCATTTGGAAGCTGCCTGTCGTTATTCAACGTGCGAGAATTGGCAGCAGAGGTGCTGAATCATGGTTTGGATCAGTTCGCACGTTATAGTGACTCATTCAATCAGCAACAGCAATGAAAGAAATTACACTCTCAGAGGAACCTCTGGACTTGTGATTTCATAGCGTCGCTAGTATTAAGGTGAGCCCCGAGATCTAAGCCATGTTGGAACTGTAACGGAGGAATTGACAGAGAGGCTACAGAATGACATCGCAACCTTTTGGTTTTCTTTAAATCACTGACGAGCAGGAAAATGTAAACGGGAGGGCGAGTGGGAAAGTGAGGCAGTTGCAGCTCTGGTGAAACTCCTTCTTTGTGAGTCACTCAGCAACAAGAGACGTGAAGGTGACTCATGTGGGAGAGCTCTTCACATTGAGAACAAAAAGCCCTCAAGGGCAGTTAGCACCTCTTCCGCAGTGGGGGTGGGGTGAGTAGGAACTTCTGTTACCATGTTCAGAAACTGCCTTTTAAATTGACGTGAGCAGAAACTGCATTTCTAATAAGCATCATGGAGTTTAGCAAAATTTATTGAGTCGCTTCTTGTCGATTCCCACACAGGTTTCCTATTCAGTTGGTATCGATGTGGCTCATGTCCAGGTGTGAACATCCCTGCAGCCAATTGCACGGTTAAGGTAAAAGGCAAGGAAAGTGGCATCTCGAACTGGCCCCGAGGTCAGAGCATCCTCCCAATGTGATCTGTCGTTCTCGGGTTGTAATGCTACCTCCGGTTTTAGGGTGGAGAACATTCTTTGGAACTCTTATTCTGCAAAACAGACACAGTGACTGAAACGATGCTGCACGGTATAATGTGGAACACGGCCTGCTCAGCTTTGTGCATTTTCTCTGTAGTCCGGTGTGTTTTGTGTTCCGTGTAAATGTGGAAGTTGTCCTGTTTCCAGCAATGGGTGAAATCATTCAGCAAAGCAAGAATCGAAATTGAAGTAATGTCAAGCAGCTCATGGTGATTTGACCAAATCATAACCGAACATATATTCTCATGCAGTCAAAGATACATTTCTGGTTGAAAAGAGTCTGAGAAGATAGACTCAGCTTACCATTGATTTTTGCCTGGATTGATGGGATTTCATTATCTGCTGCGAAATTGTCATTGTAGCTGGGCACATCCCAGCAGCTGTGCGAGTCGGAGTGGGACCATGGAACCCTTTTCATGTGACTTAGCATGTGTGGTTATGCAGGAGCACAATCCGAAATGCAAGAAAATGCGCGGCGGCGCGGTCTGGTAGTGTGGCCGAGCGGTCTAAGGCGCTGGATCCCGGCTCCTGTTCTGTACATGGCGAGTTCGAATCCCACCACTGCCATTTCAGCTGGTCAGCTCCTCCGCCGCAGCATCGTTAAAATGCTGCTTCGATCCCCGCTGCGTTGATGTTTCAGGGGTATTTTGTGAAGTCTCTCTGCTGTCATGATGGTGCTCGCCACCCCTGCAGAAAATCGCAAACAGCTCAGCGCTTGGTTGACGTTCCAGGCAAGTTGAGTTTTTACTGGAACCGAATGGAGACTGTTATTTCATCGCTGTTGTGAAACAAAGTCCTGCGCTGAGTCGATTCATCGTTATTTGGCTTTCTGGCGAATGGGAAATTCTTTCCACTGAATATGTTATTGAATTTCTCCCATTTCCTTCATTTCCGTCTTGGAGACACCGGAAGGGAAAGGTAATCTAATCGAGACTGTGATTGGTGAAATTCACTTTTTTATGGCCCATACTTATTATATTCCTTCTTTCTCTCTTTTCAGCATTGTCTGGGAAGTGGTGGTGCACTAAGGCGGCAGTATGTTTGAAAGAGTAGTTTGGAATTGCCCAGTTGTTAGTTGTGAGGTTACTTTATGCCTCATGTCCTCGGACTGTCTCACATTTAGCATTCATGCTTCGCTGTGTCTGAACATGCATTAGGTATGCCAGTTTTGTTTGTGTTCCGTGTTAAATGCTTTCTGTTTGCGATTCGCTCAATACATTACGAGTTAACAGGGCTTCTGAGGTAACTTCCAGCAGCAAAAATCCTCAACTGAGGATCTGGGAAAACTTCACGAAGTATGGTCAGTCACAGCAAAAGTAAGGAAGTCGTTCGTTTCTGCAGTGTTTCACAATACTACCTTTCCCGTGAGCAGTCGAACAGTCTAAATGATTGTGCTACAGACTGCGACGGCAAGCTCCGCTAAAAAGTAATCCTTTCAAACACAACGTTATTGGGGTACACCGCGTGGAAACAGATACTTTGGGGTATCTCATCCATGCTCACCACATATCCAAAGTTAAACAAGTCCCGTTCCCCAGCATTTGGCCTCAATCCCTCTGAACCCATCCGATCCAGAAACTGATCCGATTACCATTGCAATTTTCTGAATGCAATAGCCTCCTCCACTTCCTCTGGTAGCTCATTCCATACACGCACAACCTTGTGTGTGGGAAATGTGCCTCAGTTCCTTTGTCAATTTCAGAGCACTCACCTTAAACCTATGCTCCCGAGTTTCCAACTCACCCTAGCTTGGGTAAAACACGTAAATACTCAGTTCAAAACCCTTCCATAAAATCATGTCGCAGCCGTTATGCTGCCGGGAAACTTGTCCCAGCCTATTCCACCTCACTCTACAGTCCAAACATTGACCACATCCTTGTCTATATTTTGTCACCAATTTCACGTTTGTTTTTTAAAAATTTTTCAAGATGTCAATTACCCTGGACAACAACGCGCTATTGGAAAAAGAAAGGTGAAACGTAGAATGGCTTCAACTTTCAGTGCTGGATGCCACAGAGCCGCGGCGCGGCCGGCACAGGCTTGTTTCTGTAGTGTAGTGGTCATCACATTCGCCTAACACGCCAAAGGTCCCCAGTTCGAAACTAGGCAGAAACTGCTTTGTTCTTCAATTGCAGCCTTTTGCACGGACAAGAACGGAGCTTTCTTGCTTGCTTTCCCATCTGCAAACCTGCCTTCGAAATCGCTCGAACAAATCTGCTCTCTTTGTGAAATGTAATGCAATTCCATTAAATTCGTTTGCAAAGCATTGTAAAGGTTTTCTCCAAGCTGGGTCTGATCATATGCCATTCTGTTTCAGAGTGTAGTTACCGCGTTCTGAATCTTCCACAAAAAGCAGTACCGCATTTGCATTCCTTGCGCAGGCGGGCCGGTTCAAAGACAGTGAAGAAGCTGATGAGCTGGTGTCACAGTGCACCACGGATTCCTCAACTGGTCTGTCTGACAAATCTACCCCAAAGTCGTCTCTGCAAGGCCTCATTTGGAAGCTGTCTGTCGTTATTCAACGTGCGAGAATTGGCAGCAGAGGTGCTGAATCATGGTTTGGATCAGTTCGCACGTTATAGTGACTCATTCAATCAGCAACAGCAATGAAAGAAATTACACTCTCAGAGGAACCTCTGGACTTGTGATTTCATAGCGTCGCTAGTATTAAGGTGAGCCCCGAGATCTAAGCCAAGTTGGAACTGAAACGGAGGAATTGACAGAGAGGCTACAGAATGACATCGCAACCTTTTGGTTTTCTTTAAATCACTGACGAGCAGGAAAATGTAAACGGGAGGGCGAGTGGGAAAGTGAGGCAGTTGCAGCCCTGGTGAATCTCCTTCTTTGTGAGTCACTCAGCAACAAGAGACGTGAAGGTGACTCATGCGGGAGAGCTCTTCACATCGAGAACAAAAAGCACTCAAGGGCAGTTAGCACCTCTTCCGCAGTGGGGGTGGGGTGAGTAGGACCTTCTGTTACTATGTTCAGAAACTGCCTTTTAAATTGACGTGAACAGAAACTGCATTTCTAATAAGCACCATGGAATTTAGCAAAATTTATTGAGTCGCTTCTCGTCGATTCGCACACAGGTTTCCAACTCAGTTGGTATCCATGTGGCTCATGTCCAGGTATGAACATCCCTGCAGCCAATTGCACGGTTAAGGTAAAAGGCAAGGAAAGTGGCATCTCGAACTGGCCCCGAGGTCAGAGCATCCTCCCAATGTGATCTGTCGTTCTCGGATTGTAATGCTACCTCCGGTTTTAGGATGGAGAACATTCTTTGGGACTCTTATTCTGCAAAACAGACACAGTGACTGAAACGATGCTGCACGGTATAATGTGGAACACGGCCTGCAATGGGTGAAATCATTCAGCAAAGCAAGAATCGAAATTGAAGTAATGTCAAGCAGCTCATGGTGATTTGACCAAATCATAACCGAACATATATTCTCATGCAGTCAAAGATACATTTCTGGTTGAAAAGAGTCTGAGAAGATAGACTCAGCTTACCATTGATTTTTGCCTGGATTGATGGGCTTTCATGATCTGCTGCGAAATTGTCATTGGAGCCGGGCACATCTCAGCAGCTGTGCGAGTCGGAGAGGGACCATGGAACCCTTCTCATGTGACTTTGCATCTGTTGTTCTGCAGGAGCACAATTGGAAATGGAAGCTATGGCGCATACTTATTATATTCTTTCTTTCTCTCTTTTCAGCATTGTTTGGGAAGAGGTGGTGCACTAAGGTTGCACTATGTTTGAAAGAGTAGTTTGGACTTGCCCTGTTGTTAGTTGTGAGACTAACAACAGTTGTTAGTTATGCCTCATGACCTTGGACTGTATCATTCGTGCTTCGCTGTGTCTGAACATGCATTAGGTATGCCAGTTTTGTTTGTGTTCCGTGTTAAATGCTTACTGCTTGCTATTAGCTCATTACATTACGAGTTAACAGGGTTTCTGAGGTAACTTCCAGCAGCAAAAATCCTTAACTGAGCGTCTGGGAAAATTTCACGAAGTATGGTCAGTCGGAGCAAAAGTAAGGGAGTCGTTCGTTTCTGCAGTGTTTCACAATACTAACTTTCCGGTGAGCAGTCGAACAGACTAAATGATTGTGCTACAGACTGCCACGGCAAGCTCCGCTAAAAAGTAATCCTTTAAAACCGGTGAGCCACGGGGTGGTTGGGTTGGTTGGTCCGGGCGTCCCAGAGGTGCTCCCTGAAGCGTTCCACAATTAGGCGGCCCGTCTCCCCAAAATAGAGGAGGCCACATCTGGTGCAGCGGAGCAATAGATGATGTGTGTGGAGGTGCAGGTGAAGTTGGGGCGGATATGGAAGCATCCCTTCGGGCCTTGGTGAGAAGTAAGGGAGGAGGCGTGGGCGCAAGTTTTACATTTCCTGCGGTTGCAGGGGAAGGTTCCGGGAGTGGAGGTTGGGTTGTGTGGGGGGGTGTGGACCTGACGAGGGAGTCACGAGGAGAGTGGTCTTTGCGGAACGCTGATAGGGGAGGGGAGGGAAATATATCCCTGGTGGTGGGGTCCGTTTGGAGGTGGCGGAAATGACGGCAGATGATACGTTGTATACGGAGGTTGGTGGGGTGGAAGGTGAGAACCAGTGGGGTTCTGTCTTGGTGGCGGTTGGAGGGGCGGGGCTCAAGGGCGGAGGAGCGGGAAGTGGAGGAGATGCGGTGGAGGGCATCGTCGATCACGTCTGGGGGGAATCTGCGGTCCTTGAAGAAGGAGGCCATCTGGGCTGTACGGTACTGGAACTGGTCCTCCTGGGAGCAGATGCGGCGGAGACGAACGAATTGGGAATATGGGATGGCGTTTTTACAGGGGGCAGGTTGGTGACGATATCCATATCTATATTTTGTCACCAATTTAAAATCTATATTTTTAAAAAAAAATATTTTCAATATGTCAATTACCCTGGATAACAACGAGATATTGGAAAAAGAAAAGTGAAACGTAGAATGTCTTCAACTTTCAGTGCTGGATGCCACTGAACCGCAGGGCATCTGGCTGAGGCTTGTTTCTGTAGTGTAGCGGTCATCACGTTCGCCTCAACACGCGAAAGGTCCCCCGCTCGAAACTGGGTAGAAACTGCTTTGTTCTTCAACTGCAGCCTTTTACACGGACAAGCACGGAGCTTTATTTCTTGCTTTCCCATCTGCAAACCTGCCTTGGAAATTGCTCGAACAAATCTGCTCTCTTTGTGAAATGTGATGCAATTCCATTTAGTTAGCGTGCAAAGCATGATAAAGGTTTTCTCCAACCTGGTCAAGCGACTCAATAAATTTTGCTAAATTCCATGGTGCTTATTAGAAATGCAGTTTCTGTTCACGTCAACTTAAAAAGCAGTTTCTGAACATAGTAACAGAAGTTACTACTCACCCCTCCCCCACTCCGGAAGAGGTGCTAACTGCACTTGAGTGCTTTTTGTTCTCGATGTGAAGAGCTCTCACGCCTGAGTCACCTTCACGTCTCTTGCTGCTGAGTGACTCACAAAGAAGGAGTTTCACCAGAGCTGCAACTGCCTCACTTTCCCACTCGAGCTCCCGTTTACATTTTCCTGCTGCTCAGTGATTTAAAGAAAACCAAAAGGTTGCGATGTCATTCTGTAGCCTCTCTGTCCATTCCTCCGTTTCAGTTCCAAAATGGCTTAGATCTCGGGACGCACCTTAATACTAGCGACGTTATGAAATCACAAGTCCAGAGGTTCCTTTGAGAGTGTAATTTCTTTCATTGCTTTTGCTGATTGAATGAGTCACTAACGTGCGAACTGATCCAAACCATGATTTAGCACCTTTGGGAACTGTATTCATATTGAATCTGGGACATGACTTGCAGCTGGAGCAGAAATTGTGGAGGGGAAGCTTGGAAACACGGATTGGGGGTCAGTGTCACTTCCTGACCCAGCCTGGAATTTCCAAGTACATTTCCAAAACTATACCTAACCATCGGAGTGGCTCGATCTGCCACTGTGTAGCAGGTCCGAAGGGCTGAATGGAACATCAGAATGTAGGGCTCCGGGACACGAGTGGGCCTTTCGGCCCTTTGACACTACTCCACCAGTAAATCAGATTGTGGTTTATCTCATGGCGTTCCCACCTGCACTTTGCTCTCCATGCACCATTATCCCGGATTCACCTGTCTATGGAAAATCAGATGAAGCCAACCTCGACATAATATAAGGATTCAGCCCTCCCAAACTTCTGGGAAGGAGAATTCCCACCTGAATGAATTCCCACTTTGTGATTTTTTTTCACTCCAGTTGTGACTGAGGATGGAGGGTGTCACTGTTTCCTTTTCTCGTCCCACTCCTCCACTGCTCACGACAAATGTTAAATGTAACCAGGTTGGTGAAATGGCTGATGATAAAGATCTTAGACTGGGTCAGATTCAGTGATAAGAACAAGTCAGGCAGATTTCTTTAGACAGCCACAAGTTACGAACAGCACTAGCGGAGGAGTATGGTGGATTTGTGCATAGCACTGCTGCCGCACATACCACGGAGATGGGTTCAGTTCCAACCTCGGGCGACCCTCTTGTGGAGTTTGAACATTTTCCCCACGCCTCTCTGCGTTTCCACCCAGTGATCCAGTTTCCTGCCACAGTCCAAATATGTACAGTTTAAAGTGGATTGCCCATAGTGCCCAAGGATGTGTGGGTTAGTTATGGGAAATGCAGGGTTCCATGGATAAGATTGGGGGCATGTCCAAGTGGGGATGCTGTTGGGTGGGTAAGTGTGGACTTAATGGACGGAACGTCCTGCCTCTACACTGTAGAGCTTCTATGACAATGACAACAAGTTTGGGCTATACAAACACCCAGTGGGTATATACCTAATCCTCTCTCCTCAAGGTCTCATATGTTTTATTTCTCTCTCTCATTCTAAGAGTAACCTTTAAAAGCCTTTCTAATATAAGCCCTTCATCCCAGGAATAAGTGTAATGAAATATCTCTGAACTGCTTTCAATGTAATTATATCCTTTCTCAGATAAGGAGACACAAAAGACTAATCTCACACTCAGATCACAATGTTTATAATTGTTTTCTCAAAGTGCTGTGAGTCTTTGCAACACTCTTCCCCATAGAGTATTGGAGGCAGAGATACTGAATTTTTTGAGTCACAGATGGAAGGTTCAAAAATAACAACAGAGTCAAGGATTATCGACGAATTGGCAGCAATGTGCATTGTGAGGGGAAAATGTAGACAGTGGTATCAAATAACATGGCTTCAGAACCTGCAGGAATATAATGCAAAATGAAATGATAATATCGATAAAATGTTAAGGGGGAATACAAGATGGCGGCGATCCAGAAGGTCTGCTTTGCTGGGCTCTGCATCAACACACGGGCAAAGTGTTTCTCTATCCCGCCCCATCCCAGCCCTTTACTTAAAATTCAACACTTTGCAGTTACTAGCGGTGTACCACAAGGATCTGTTTTGGGACCATTGCTTTTTGTTATCTTTATAAATGATCTAGAGGAAGGACTTGAAAGCTGGGTAAGCAAGTTTGCGGATGACACAAAAGTCGGTGGAGTTGTGGATAGTGAGGAAGGAAGTGGTAGGTTACAGCGGGATATAGATAAGTTGCAGAGCTGGGCGGAAATGTGGCAAATGGAATTCAATGTAGCTAAGTGCGAAGTCGTTCACTTTGGTAGGAATAACAAGATGATGGATTACTGGGCTAATGGTAGGCTACTTGGTAGTGTGGATGAGCAGAGGGATCTTGGTGTCCATGTACACAGATCTCTGAAAGTTGCCACCCAGGTAAATAGTGCTGTGAGGAAGGCATATGGTGTACTGGGCTTTATTGGCAGAGGAATTGAGTTCCGGAGTCCTGAGGTCATGTTGCAGTTGTATAAGACTCTGGTGCGGCCTCATCTGGAGTATTGTGTGCAGTTTTGGTCGCCATACTATAGGAAGGATGTGGAAGCTTTAGAACGAGTGCAGAGGAGGTTTACCAGGATGTTGCCTGGAATGGTAGGAAAATCTTATGAGGAAAGGCTGAGGCACTTGGGGCTGTTCTCATTGGAGAAGAGAAGGTTTAGGGGAGATCTGATAGAAGTGTATAAGATGATTAGGGGTTTAGATAGGGTAGATACTAAGAACCTTTTACCGCTAATGGAGTCAGGTGTTACTAGGGGACATAGCTTTAAATTAAGGGGTGGTAGGTATAGGACAGATGTTAGGGGTAGATTCTTCACACAGCGGGTTGTGAGTTCATGGAATGCCCTGCCCGTATCAGTGGTGAACTCTCCTTCTTTATGGTCATTTAAGCGGGCATTGGATAGGCATTTGGAAGTTATTGGGCTAGTATAGGTTAGGTAGGATTCGGTCGGCGCAACATCGAGGCCGAAGGGCCTGTACTGCGCTGTATCCTTCTATGTTCTATGTTCTATGTTCTAAGAGTGATTGAATCATTACTGATCCCGGTTTGTCAAAGGGAAATGACAAAACACGGGAAAGGATCAAGTAAGTCCCAACAAGCGGTGCACCCGTCAGCATCGAGCATGCCTGAGACCGCCGCTGCAACCCACTCCGCTCGTTCCATGGACCCAGTTACTCACCAGGCCTTGGTCACTGAGTTCACTAAGTTACGTGAAATGATTGAAGCCATGATTGAAGAACCGTTCAGCCGTGGCTAGAGCCGCTCTCAGCCGTGCTCCAGAAACATGAGCAGCAACTTGACAGACTTGGAAACAGAACAGACAATGCCAAGGGCCGAACTGCAGCGACAGAGACCGTGATCGATTCCTCTCGGGAGAGGATCCTCGCCACTGAAAAACAGGTCTGCACCTTAACTGAACAAGATGACGAACTGAACAAGATGATGAGCTCGAGAACAGGATGAAGAATATACACATCGTCGGTTTGCTGGAGCGGACAGAAGGTGGTCAGCTGGTGAGTTTTTTTTCAAGAACTGGCTGCAGCGATTCCTTCACTTCGAAACTGAGGAGGGACGGGTGAAGACTGAGACAGTTCATCGGGTTACGGCGTGGAAGTCAGACTCAGACCAACATCTTCATCCTGTCCTTGCGCGATTACTTAGTTTTGGGGACAAACAAAGATTGATGGAAGCTTTAGAACCCAGGGGAAAGAGCCGATGGGTTTAATTCACGAGGGCTCCAGGATTATGTTCTGTTAGGACTTTTTAGCGGCGGTGACTCAGGAAAGAAAATCTTTTGATGATATCAAGAGAAGAGTAAGGGAACTCGGGATTCAGTATTCCTAACGCTTCCCAGCGGTGTCCGTATTGCTTTGAATGGATCCGTGATCCCGTCTGACTCTCAAGAGAAAGCGAAAAGTTTGTGGACATTTTAAAGTAAGTTGGATATTTAGGTAACCATGTTTCTCTCTGAAAGAAATTTTGTTGGATTTTTCTGCTATTAACCAGTGTTAAATTATAGCCTGGAATGGGTAGAGTACTCAGTTTTAACTTCTTCATTAGTATTAATACTTTTTTTTCTTTCTTTGCTTGTGTCTGGGGTGCAGCTCCAACTGGAGGGAGTTACAAATGTAGTTGTGATGACTAAGTGCCGACTGAAGGGCAGTTCAAGCCCGATTTTTGTTGTTAATTGCCCTGGATTCTTTATTGGTAGCGAGCACAAAATAAAGTTTTGAGATATGTAAGCGTCCCCAGTGGGCGGTGGGGGGTAAATTCCACAATCGAGTGTCATTGGCATTTTGGATTTTATTTCGTTCTTTGGTTTTTTTATGTGTTTAGCTTTGGAACGTTTTGAGAGCTTGTTAGTTGTATTAGTTTTAGTTTGGACAGTTTTTAGGCTCTATGAGTATTTTTTTTCCATTAATGATCAGCGATGTGTAATTTGATGTGAAACTCTAGAGTTGAAATGTTGCTACAGTGTGTTATGGAAACTGATGTGCTTAAATGTTGTACCTGGAACATTAAGGGGAGCCATCTGCCAGTCAAGAGGAAAAATGTACTTTCTAGTCTTCAAAAAGAGAGGGTGGATGTTGTCCTATTGCAGGAGATGCACCTTGATGGAAAGGAACATTTGACGTTACAGCAGGGTGGGTTTGATCAGATTTATTTATCATCTTTTAATACTAGGAATAGGGGAGAATCCATACTAGTGAAGAAGAATCTTCCATTTAAATTATTGGATTGTACTAGACATTCACGGAAGGATCAGCATCCCCAGAATCTTGAACTATGGGAAATAATACAGTATTTTGAATGTTTATTGCCCCCCGGCGCGCCCTCTTAAAATCCTAGTTGATGCATTTCCCAAATTCAGTTATCTTGCATCGTGGCAGATTACCATAGAAGGAGATTTCAACTCTCTTATGGCCCCACGGTGGACAGAATGTCCAAAGGTCCCCCAATACCCTCATTATAATGCAAGCAATTAGTTCTCTGGCAGAACTCGAGCTGGTGGATGTCTGGAGGCAGATCTACCTCACAAGTAGGGATTTTATTTTCTCCTTTAACCCGCAGAAGTGGCACTCGAGGGTTGATCTCTTCCCCATTCCTGCTACAATCTTAGATTCAGTGGCATCCTCCACAATTGGAAATCTTACCCCAACATACCTGCCCCAGAAGTAAGATAGAAGTTACATAAGATTATGTTGTACGCAGTTGAGGCTCTTATGTTTTTGTCAAATCCCACAGTTTCGGCAGCTCACGTGATGCAATGCATTAATTCGCTTATCACCTTTTCGGGCTATAAGATTAATTTTACAAAGTTTGTGGCCATCCCTATGGGAGGTCTCAGGGAAATACCTGATGTTGAAGGCAAATCCTGGTTTCCTTTTAATTGGTTACGGGAGTGGTTTCCCTATTTCAGTATATTCATTACATCTGTCTTTGATCATTTACTTAACATGAACTATGTCCATTTGTTTGACAAAATTAAACATGACCTTCAAAGATGGGATGCACTCCCAATATCCTGGCTAGGTCGGATGGTTGTTCTTAAAATGAATGTCCTTCCTTATTTGCTATACCCCGGGTGAATTATTCTTTTCGTGTTTCCCAGACAGAAATTTAGGAGACTTAATGGCTGATTTAGCTCTTTTATTTGTCACCATAAGCGACTCTTTATCAAGCTAACCAAATTGCAACTACCTCACAGAGCGTGGGGAGTAGATTCCCAGATTAAAATCTATCAATTAAGCTCTTTATTATCCCATGTTAGTGTCTGAGCCACTGAGGACTCAGCGTCACTGCGGTTAGATATTGAACCCTCTCAGAGAAAGTGAACCCTTATTAGTCTGTTTTTCTTAGAAAAAATGGCATTGTGGAGTATTCTCATAACCCAATAATTATCAATCCTGTTAAAACATGAATGACAATGCGTCAGATCGAGGGCAATACAGCCAAAACCATGTTTCTTACCCCTACAATTGGTATACCGAGTTGTCAACCGGGGCTAATGAATTCCATGTTTAAACTGTGGGAAGCCAGGGGTGTAACTTGCTTGAGTGATTTAGAATTAATAGAATCCCTACAGTGTGGGAAGAAGCCCTTGGCCCAAGAAGTCGACTTCGACCCACCCAGACCCATTCCCCTACCATCCTATATTTACCCTGACTAATGCTCCAACCTACATATCCCTGAACACTATGGGTGATTTATCAATAGCCAATTCATCTAACCTGCATGTCTGTGAATCCTGGTGCTGTGAGGCCGCAGTGCTTACTACTGAACCACCACGTGTTATTTGAGGGAGAACGAATGACATCATTTGATCAAAAAACTCGTAAGTATGGACTACCTACTGAAGACATCTTCTGTTTATTTTTCCAGTTCAGAGATTTGATTTTAAAAAAATACAGCTTTAACAGACTCTTACAGATGCGATCGAGAGAAGTGGGTGCTTATTGCTTAGAATACACTCTCTGTCAGTACCCTTTATCATTAGTTGGAGTGTGCCCCCTCAGACGAGTCTGTGAAGCTTTGTGATGCCTGCAAGAGAGAGAGTTGGGGGTTCAGAATACCTCGGAGAGATGGGAGGATATTTGTGAAAATGCTCGAAGGATTTTGATCTGTAATAGGACCCATTCCATGCAGTTGAAAATTCTTCATAGGGTCTATCTGACCACAGATTGACTCTCAAAATGCAAAATGGGATTATCTTCAGCATATCGTAAATGCAGAATGACTACAGACACTCTTACTCATTGCTTGTTGTCCTGCTGCAGGCTTCATATATATTGGAGCACTGTGGTAGCTCTGATAGAGTAGGTATTGGGGATTGAATTGGAGATGGATCCGGTTTTTCTTTTCCTGGGCCTGCTCAGGGTTCCTTACGCAGATGCACATAAGGAAAAAAAATATATATATATCCTTACTTTCTGTGCTAGGAAACATGTTCTGTTGTGTTGGATGTCTGAAAACCCCGGGTCTGTTGGGTCGTCGTAAGTTCTTCATGGAGAATATCCCTTTGGACTTTCTCACCAGTATGGTGCATCAAAAAAACAGAGATTTATATAAGACATGACAGCATTTTTTTTGGATTACCACGATGCAGGTTTATCTGTCACATGAAGAAGGGCTTTTATACAGCCATGACGATATTGTCTAATGGATCTAATATCAAGCGAGGAACAATTATGAACATAAAATGCGTATCAGTTAATGCTCTTGAAGAACGAGAGCTACGTTTTGTTATTCATTATTTAGAATTAATAGAATCCTTACAGTGTGGAAACAAGCCCTTGGGCCCAACAGGTCGACTTCGACCCACACATACCCATTCCCCTACCATCCTATATTTACCCTGACTATTGTTTATTTTTGTTTTACTTCTGTCCATTTAGTGTTTTTAACTTGTTTTGTATGTACATGTACATGCGTGTAATTTTGTTCAGTTATTTGAGTTGTGTTGTTAATCGGTTATTATAATATTAAAAATGTCTTCTCAATAAAATTACTTTATTAAAAAAAATAAAATGGTAACATTGATAGAATAGACTCCCAAAGAACTCTCATTAGAGAGACCATGTCTAGGTGACATCCTCAGTGCTTGGGAGCCTCCGGTGAAGCACGTCTGTGATGTTTCCTCCGGCATTTACAGTAGTTTGTATCTGCCACTCCTGGTTGTCAGTTCCAGCTGTCCGCTGAAATGTCTGCAACACAAATTCTCAGTTTGGTGAACAGAACCACAACAATGAGCACCCGAGCTACAAAACTTCTCACAAACTATATACACTTCGGTAAGAACCCCCTTCAGTTTCCTAGGCTGTAAAGAAATAAGTTCTAACCTGTCCAATTTCTCCCCATAACTTAAACCCTTTAGCACAGGAAACATCTCTGAAATTTCTTCTACACTCTTCCTTGTTCAATAATATCCTTTCTAGAGCAAGGTGAACAAAACTGAACACCATACTCCAACTGCAGCCTTACCAATATCCTGTATAATTGCAACATAACGCCCCAACTTCTATACTCAATGCCCTGATGTAGGTCAGTGTGCCAACAGCCTCCTTCACTGTCCCGTGTATCTGTGACTCAAATTTCAGACAACCGTGCACCTGATCTCTCATGTCCTTTATTCCACTACACTCCTTAAGGCACTCTCATTCATCATTAAACTCCTACCTGGATTTGACTTTCCAAAATGCAAGACGTCACCCTTATCTATGTTACACTCCACATGCTATTTCTCAGCCCACTCCTGCTTCCGATCAAGGTATTGCTGCAATTTCTGGTAATGTTCCTCATTGGATCCCTCCTATTTTAGTGTCATCTGCAAACTGACTAACCTTGCGTTGTGCACCATCGCCCAGAGCATTGATATAGATAACAAACAGCAATGGGCCCAGCACCGATCCTTGAGGCACTCCAATTGTCACAGGACTCTAGTCCGACAAGCATACCTCCACCATAGCCATTTGCTTCCTAACGCCAAGCCAACTGTGTCACCAATTTGCCAGTTCACCTTGGAGTTCATGCAATCTAACCTTCTCGAGCGGCCCACCATGTGGAACCTTATCAAAGGCCATACAGAAATCCATATAGACTATGACCACCACCCTGCCCTCGTCAACCTTTCTGGTCATTTCCTCAAAAAACTCAAACAAAATTTGTAAGGCATGACCTGCCACGCACAAAGCCATGCTGACGGTTCCAGGTCAAACTCTGTCTTTCCATACGCATGCACATCTTATCTCTCTGAACCTTCTCAAGTGGTTTACCGAAAACAGATGTGAATCTTACTGGTGCATACTTCCCACGTTTTTCTATGCAGCCCTTCTTGAATAAGGGCACAACATTTGCTCCTGCCAAATCTTCCGGGACCCTAGCCCCTGACAGGAGAAAGGCTTTTAGTAAAGAGAAGCTGGGAGGAATGTGAAGAGGCTATGGTGGAGGTATGCTTGTCGGACTAGAGTCCTGTGACAATTGGAGTGCCTCAAGGATCAGTGCTGGGCCCATTGCTATTTGTTATCTATATCAATGATCTGGATGATGGTGCACAACGTAATGTTGTACCAAATCTGAATGATGTATTTTTGTCAGTAATTGAGCAAACAACCTGACTGACAGAATTCAGAACCTGGATAGCCTCTTCCTGTTCCTGTGTGAGACACTCAAGAGGCAACAGAGTCTCAGTGATGTACAGCACTGAAAAAGACCCTCCGATCCAGTCATCCATTCTGATCAAATATCTAAATTAATCTCGTCCCCCTTGCCAGCACTTGGTCCATACTCCTCTAAAACCTTCCCATGCATGTACCCATTCCAATGCCTTTTAAATGGTGTAACTGTGCCTGCCTCCACCACCTCTTTTGGGTTTTCAGTCCATAAACACAGCAGTCTCTCTTCGAAAGTGTTGTGCCTAATTTCCCTTTAAAAATCTTTCCCCTCTCACTTTAAACCTTTGTCCTGTAATTTTTGACTCGCCTACCCTGGGGTAAAGACATTGACTGTTTACCTTATCTATGCCCCTCATGATTTTATAAACCTCTTTAAGGTCACCCCTTAGCCTTAACACTTGAAAATAGCCCCAGCCTATTCAAACTCTCCCTGTAGCCCAAACCCTCCAACATCTGCAACATTCTTTTAAATCTCTTCTGCACCCCTTTGACAACATCTTTCCGATAGCAGGGAGACCAGAATTAAAGGCAATATTACAAAGTGGCCAAACCCATGTCCTGGACAGGGGCAACATGTCTTGCACACACATAGACTCAAAGCACGCACCAATAAAGGAAAGATCACCAAGTGCCTTCTTCACTACGCTGTCTACCTGTGATGGCACTTTCAAGGAACTGAGAACCTGCACCACAAGGTGACACAGTAGCTCAGTGACTAGCATTGCTACCTCAGAGCACAGCGATCTGGGTTTAACTCCATCTTTGAATGACTGCCTGTATGGAGTTTGCACATTCTCCCCGTGTCTGCTTGTGTTTCTTCTGGGTGCTACATTTTCCTGCCACAGTACAAAGATATACCGGCAAGAGGAGATTGGCCATGCTAAATTGCCAACAAGTACCCAGGGATGTGTAGGCGAGGTGGATTAGCCATGGGAAATGCAGGCTCAGAGGGACAGGGTAGGGGTTTCTCCAGTAGGATACTGTTTAGTGGGTCGGTGTGGCCTCGATGGGCTGAATAGCCTGTTTCCTCACTGTAGGGATTCGATAATTTCAATTGAGTTCTCTTTGAGTGGCAACTTTCGACAGAACCCTACCTACATATCTTGCCCTGATTTGCCTTGCCAAAATGCAACACCTCATATTTATCTAAATTTAACTCCATCCGCCATCCCTCGGCTCACCTAATCAACTTTCTCTCTGTTCGGAGATATCATTTTTCACTGTCGACTACACCACCAAATTTGGTATTATCTACAAGCTTACTGACCATACTTCATATACTCAAATGCAAATGATTTGTGTAAGTGACAAAAGGCAGTGGACTCACTATTGAAATTCGCGGCACACCACTGGTCACATATCTCCAAGGTCATTGAACAAATATCCAGTGTCATGCCCTGTCTCTGATATTCCAGAAAATGTTGGATCTACATGGCCAACTCTCCCTGGATCCCAGGCAGTCTGACCTTGCTAACCAGTCTACAGAACATTTTGGTTTTCTTACTGAATTCCATAAAGACAACATCCACTGTCCTGCCTTCATCAATCATCTTCATTACTTCCTCAAAAAATTCCACCGAGTCAGTGAGTCGTGATTTCCAATGTACAAAGCTCTCTTCAGTCCTTGTCTTTCAAAATGCGTATACATCCTTTCTCTCAAAATCCTCTCCAACAATTTAGTCACCATTGACGTCAGGCTCACCGATTTATAATTACCTGGTTTTTCCGTTCTTTCTTAAATGATGACTCTACATTAGCAGCCCTCCAGTATTTTGTCACCTCCCCTGTGGTAATCAATGATACAAATATATCAGCAAAATGCAGAGAAATCTCTCTTTCCTAGCTTCCCACAAATGTCTGAGATACAACTGATCAGGTCCCAAGGATTTGTTCACCTTTATGTGTTTTAAAATGTCCAACACGTCCTTGTAATATAGACACTTTTCAAGACATCACTATACATTTCCTCATTCTCTCGCTCTTGTAACTCCCTCCACATTAAATACTGAGGAGAAATACTCGTTTCATATCCCTCCCATCTCTTGTGGTTACACACATCGGTAGCCTTACTGATCTTTAAGGTGCCCTATTCCTCCCTAGTTAATCTTTTGCCATGAAAAGATTTGTAGAATTTCTTCAATACCTCGTCAACCTTATTTCTAAAGCCAACTCGTATTCACATTTTTCTAGCCCGATTTCCCCATTGACTATACACTTACTGCCCTTATCCTCTGGGCATCCACTTGATTTCAGTTCTGTTCACCTGACATATGCCTCCTTTCTTACCTTGATCAGCGCATCAATATGTCTACCCATCCAGCACTCTCTGCACTCACCAGCCTTGCCCATCTCACTAATGGGAACACGTTGGCTCTGGACTCTCTGAAACCAAGTTTTGATCGCCTTGCATTTACCAACCATCACTTTACCTGCAAAATCGAGTATTCTAATTAGCCTTTCACAGGGCTCGACTAACACTTTCAAAATTAGCCTTGTTTAAAGTTAGAACTTTATTGTTTACATCAGGTCTTTCCTATTCCATAACTAGTTTAAACGTAATATTTATGCGTAACAGACTTGAAATGTTAAATAAACACTTTCTGCTCCTCTGTAACAGGCTCGAGAGACTGCATGGGATCCTCCTGTCCCTGTATAATAGCCACAAGACATTAAATGTTATTACGAGAAGCCAATAAACTGTATCTGATGGAGGTCCATCCCTTCTCAGTTACAGAAACAATGAACTCCAGGTGCCCTCTCAGTGACACCTCATACAGCTGCAGCGACAAATCCTTTTATTTTGAATGATTTTGTTGGCAAAATGTGCTAATATTCCAGAGTTCCACCTTTTCAATTAGCAACAGGCTAATATGGACTGAATGGCCTTCTCTTATCCTTCTGTAAGAGACCCACAGGGACAGAATTGCTTCGGCCTGTTCCTAGTGCACTGTGTCAAGGTTATAAAAGGATTTGAAAACAGGGCACTTAAAACCCAGCGTAGCCTCACACTGGTCAATAAGTATCATACTGTAGGTTAAGGCATCTAGAAACTTGCCCATCCGATGTTTTTTTTTATGTAGCCGATCTATTATTTTATAACTGCTTTCATTCATAAACCGAGTGGAACACATATAGACCCATGCAAGGAAAAAGAAATAAAAATTGAAACATTTATGGTCCATCTCTCAGCACCCTCATCCATTCCATTCAAAACCAGTAAATGTTCCCTTTTATAGTGATATGAAAAGTGATGCATGGAACTGGTTAACTGATCCTATTTGTTCAGTGACTGTGATTAATGCCAGTCGCGATGGATACTAATTATCCCAATGGGTTTCCATCTTTTAATGATAATTGGGCGCCGTTCAATGTGTTATTCCATAACATGAGCGGGAGCATCATCGACAGCACTGACAGGGATTAGCAGATCCAGAGAGAGGGGGAGGAGAGATCAGAATCTGAGAACATTAGACTGGAATATTCCAACAATGGAACAGAATCTGAGAACATTAGACTGGAATGTTCCAACAATGGATCAGAATCTGAGAACATTACACCAGAATGTGCCAACAATGGATCATAATCTGAGAACATTAGACTGGAATATTCCAACAATAGACAGGAGTTTATCCTATTATGTTTGGCGTCTTTCTGCATATTATTTGTTGTCATTATCAATGAAGATCTATTACGCTCTTCTCATTATTCAATATTTTTATTATCCCTTCCTGGCTATCGTTGGTGTTCCTAGTAAGTGTCACTGTCCGTTTTTTTTTTCTATAAACTAGTTATGGCTGTATTACTGTTCTTTCATATATTCTACATTTCTATCTGCTATTATTGTTCCTGTTGAAACTCTGAATCCAGATATTTACTCTACAGACCACTACTAACTACATCAATGAAGGTGTTCAATTACTGCCTCCCTCTGCTCTGGCAATGTTACTCATGGGTCTCTGTGTTGACCTACTCAGTTTCAGCGGATAACCGCAATATACTGTATCTTTGCCTTTGTTATTTAAATATTAAGAGCATGGAGGTCACTGCCTGCTCTTCTGGTTACAAACTCCGCTTCCTTCCAGTATTTCTATCCCATCCCTGGCTAATACCTGCGGCTGAAGCAAACGAGTCACAACTGTGGGTGATCCCTTTGGCCATGAGCTGATTCCTGACACCATACCCTGTCCATTTCTAACTTGAAATACTCACCACTCCACAATGTATCTCACTGGCTTATTCCACCGCCTGTTTGAACTTTGAGTTATAAAATACAGTCTTAATGAAGTTAATAATCTGCTGCTGACGCTCCTGGCTTCAAACCTGTCGAAGCAAATCTGATTCGAACTCACACCAACCTCCCATCCATCAGTCATTCATGTGCACCCGGGTATATATTGCTATTGTTATGACAATGCCTTTATTTTAACATTTTCAAACACTTTACCTATCTGTCCATGAAAATTCTCTCGTTTTCTCTCTCCGTTGATTAAATAAAAGCCTGCCAGTTGTTCGTATTTAAAACAGTTTCCTCCATGTGCGTTCCTTCTCAAACATTGAGTTTCGCATTCAACCACGCCAATCTGTACCTGCATTTGTCCCTCTCAGGTGACCTTGCGATCAGTAACACGAGGAAGCCCATTGAGTAAAGGACCAGGCATCTAAATTGTGTGACAATGCTGTCACTTTTTTTTAAAAAAGGTTATTTTCCTTTTTTTAACAAGAGGTCTTAAAGGCCAAACTGCCTACGGAAAATGGCTCATGTAAGTAACTTAAGAGACTTTTAGGGTTTTTAATAAATAGCAGTAACAATGGCCAGCTCACATAGACCAGGCTTTCTAGTTTTTTCCTTATAGCTGTAAGTCACCAGGTGCTTGGGTCCCAGAAGTGTTGGAAGCTTTAGTAAATTATCCCTAACTGCTATTCTCCCTGAAGCTTCACTTGATGCTGTTTCCTCCTGGATTGGAGAACTGTATGTCTGAATGCTCCTTTTTACCATGGAATGTGTTTAGGTGATGTTAGTATATTGGAACAGTTCATTTGTAGAAGATACTGTATCAATTATTTGGTTAAGGTTTCCAATAGTTAAGTTATTCTAAAATCCTCTTCATTTTGTATAGATTTCATTAGAGTGTTTAAATATATTGTGTTTTACTTAATGGTGAGTGGTTTGACTAGTAGCATCACATCTGGGACACCCACTTCACATCTACCTTTAAAATAAGAAAAAGTTGGCATTCAAGCTACCTTCTTAAAATAGTTTGAGACAGTCTGGTTGGTCTATAGCAAACTGGGGACTTTTGTCAGGTTCGACATCGATAATACCAAATTGGATTTAGAATTACAATCCCTACAGTCTGCAAACAAGCCACTCGACCCAACAAGTCCACACCGTACCACTGAGGAGTAACCTCCCCAGACTCATTCCTCGACCGTATTATTACACATTTACCTCTAACCCACACATCCCTGAAAACTGCAAACAATTTAGCATGGCCAATTCAGCTGACATGCACACTTTTGGATTGTGGGAGGAAACCAGTGAATCCAGAATAAGCTCTTGCAGACGCTGGAGAGTACGCACCAGGAGGCTATTGGGTTCAAAGGTCGTGTATGGTAGCTGTTAGGGTCTTTTGTTGCGGATGTTGAATTCGGTTAGTTTAAACAGTGTTTTGTGTATAAACATTCTTTCAGTCACTCAGAGTTCTCTGGGTGTGGATGAAGTGAAGTTGAAGGCAAAGCTGTCGGAATTGGCAGACAAGCTGGAGTTGGAGTTGTGTTTGTCTGTGAGAAAATGAGAGATAATTACAGCTATAGGTCAGCAATTACATTTGGTGTAAACACCATCAGACTCTTTGGAAACGGCGAGAATTCAATTTCAAATGAGGCACCGTGAACATGAGAAGGAATTGAAACAGTTTGAATTATGATGAAGCGTAGTAATAAAAGAACAGAAAATGAAGAAGAAAGAGAAAAAGAAAGAAGAAAAACAGAGAGATTTAATTTCAAAGGTTAGTAATTAGAGAGGAAAGTTGACATAGAAGGCGATGATGAAAGTAGATGGTAGGCTGGATGAGGAGGATAGTGAGGATGAGCAACCCTATATTAGTCAAAGGCTTGATGGGGATCTGTTTAAATACATCCAGACATTATCTAAATTTGATGAGAATGATGGAGGAGCCTTTTTAATTTCATTTGAGAAAGTGGCTAAACAAATGCAGTGCCCAGTGACCATTGGACTTAGTGATTCAAACAAAGCTGATAGGTATTTGCATCGCTCTTGGAGGAGGTATCTGGGGAGGAGGAGGAGGTGAAGAAAGCCATCTGAAGTACATATGAGCTTGTGACAGAAGCCGACAGATAGTGTTTCAGAAATCTAAAATAGTGTCCGTGGTTAAACGCACATTGAGTTTGAAAGAATCTAACAAATTAATTTTGAAAGGTGGGTAAGAGTATTAAAAAGAGAACAAAGTTATGGCACTCTTAGAGAGATTCTTATTTTGGAGAAGTTCAACAATTCACTTCCTGCAGTCGTGAGAACTTGAGTGGAAGAGCAGAGTTGCAATGGCAAGCTTAGAAACTGTAATGGCTGATGATGATGATGATTGAGTTCAGAAATCAAAGCTTGGTTTCTATGAGGGATTGAGAAGAATGTGCGAGATCTTCTTAAAACATATCCCCGTGAGAGTAAGATTTACTGGCATATGCCAGGAGTAGCAGGTAAAGAGGTTACAGCATTAAGAGGTACAGAAGTACGTAATTCTGTTGTGCTGAGATATGAGGAGCTATGTCATTCTGAGGGAGTATTGGAGAGATGAGAAGTGCTACATTATGTAACTTGTCGTTGGAGTGTCCAGTGAAAACATCAAAAGATTTATTCCACAATGGGAAAGGAGGCCTTCAGCTTGTCGTTGGCATTACAACATTTCAGCATTTAAATTGCGAATAACATACCTGAGACAAATCTTTATCAGTGATTGACAATCAGTGACCCCTTAAAATTTTTTGGAGAAGTTTAGGGAGAAAAATACCAGTCTGTTTCGATTGAGCTTATTGTTGCTGTCATTCAATTTGAAATTATACAGGTGACAGGGCGAGAAAACCTACGTTTTGAGACGTTGTAGAGACTTGGATGAAGAAAGACAAAGGCATTCTGTGGCAGGAGTAAAATGAATGAAATCGAATCGAGTTGGGAACATTTGTATGCTCAGATTCAATGTAATATATATATGCACCTCTTCCTCCGCTACATTGATAACTGCATTGGTGCCACCTCGTGCTCCTGTGAGGAGGTTGAGCAATTCATCAACTTCACCAACACATTCCACCCTGACCTTAAATTTACCTAGACAATCTCTGACACCTCCCTCCCCTTCCTGGATCTCTCCATCTGCATTAATGATGACCGAATTGACACCGACATTTTTTACAAACCCACCGACTCCCACAGCTACCTGGATTGCACCTCTTCCCAACCTACCTCTTGCAAAAATGTCATCCGGTATTCCCAATTCCTCCGTGTCCGCCCTATCTGCTCCCAGGAGGACCAGTTCCACCACAAAACACACCAGGTGGCCTTCTTCTTTAGAGACCGCAATTTCCCTTCCACGTGGTTAAAGATGCCCTCCAACGCATCTCGTCCACATCCCGCACCTCTGCCCTCAGACTTCACCCCTCCAACCGTAACAAGGGCAGAACGCCCCTGGTGGTCACCTGCCACCCTAGCAACCTTCACATAAACCAAATTGTCCGCCAACATTTCAGCCATCTCCCAACGTACCCCACCACCAGGGATATATTTCCCTCCCCACCCCTTTCCACCTTCCACAAAAACCGTTCCCTCCGTGACTACCTGGTGAGGTCCACGCCCCCCTACAACCCACCCTCCCATCCTGGCATCTTCCCCTGCCACTGCAGGAATTGCAAAACTTGCGCCCACACCTCCTCCCTCAGGTCCATCCAAGGCCCTAAAGGTATCTACATTGTGGCATCTGGACGTCTCCTAGCAGAGCACTTTAGGGAACATCTCCTGGACACCCGCACCAATCAACCACACCGCCTGTGACCCAACATTTCACCTCCCCCTCCCACTCTGCCGAGGACATGGAGATCCTGGGCCTTCTTCACCGCCGCTCCCTCACCACCAGAAGCCTGGAGGAAGAACACCTCATCTTTCGCCTCAACCACAGGGCATCAATGTGGACTTGAAAAGTTTCCACATTTCCATTTCCCCCACCTCACCCCAGTTCCAAACTTCCAGCTCAGCACTGTTTCCCATGACTTGTCTTACCTGCCTATCTTCTTTTCCACCTATCCACTCCACCCTCCCCCAAACCTATCACCTTCTTCCCCTCCCCCACTCACCTATTGTACTCTATGCTACTTTCTCCACACCCCCACCCCCCTCTCACTTATCTCTCCACCCTTCAGGCTCTCTGCCTTTATTCCTGATGAAGGGCTTTTGCCCGAAACGTCGACTTTACTGCTCCTCTGATGCTGCCTGAACTGCTGTGCTCTTCCAGCACCACTAATCCAGAATCTGGTTTCCAGCATCTGCAGTCATTGTTTTTACCAATATCTGCATTTCAGTCTACAAATAGAGGACGATTAGGAGGTCTAAAATTAATCCATCTTTGTATATTGATGGATCATTTTATTAAAGGAGGAGTTGTGATTATACTATCACTGTAAAGAGGTTATTTTCTCTTAGGTTGTTTTTGAAGAGGTTATAAAGGCAGAGGTGCAGAACTGCTGTCTCAAGACAGTTTAAGTAAATAACTGAGAAAGCCTTTAGGTTTCATTAAATGGTGGTAACAATGGAAGAGCTGTGGCCAGCTCTCACAGACCAGGTCTACTCGTGTGGTTTTTAGCTGCAGCATTCAGAAGCTGCTGGGGATCCCAGAAGGGTTGGGAGTGTCAATACATGATCCCCAGCTGCTTTTCTCGTTGAGATCTCTTGTTGATGTTGATTTCTCCTGTATTGGAAAATTGCATTTAAGAATCTGTATTTGAATATATCGTTGTGTCAAGCGATGTATACCAAGAAGGTACAATATGTATTGTTGTGTAAGTGTTCCAATATAAGCTATCCCAAAATGTTCTTTTCTTTGATTGGACTTTAACTAAATCATTTGAATAGATTATATTATATTTTGCTTAATGTCGAGTGGTTTGACCAGACACAACATATCTAGAACGCACACTTTCCATCTATATTCAAAATAAGAAAAGCTTTGGGTCTAAGCGGCCTTGAAATATTTTGCGGGGATCTGGTCTGGTCCACAACACTTGTAGCTGAGGGGTTTTTGATTGACTCCTGTTATTGAAAAGTTAGTGGAGGGGCGGGGGATAGTTTGCTGGAGGTTGTGCTGTGAGCTGCCTCAGACATTCAGGGAGACCTGAGAATTTGCTGACCCAACTCGGGATGGAGCATGGGGACTGTAGTTACAACATCTGGGTCTGTAACATGATCAACAAACGGAGCAGAGGCTGCAGAGAGGGGAAGCTCTGAAACCACGCAGTGAGTGTGTGTGGGGAAAGGGATCTGCTGTATCAACCCCTGGTTTTCCAGGAACAGCTTCTCAAGCTCCACCTAACCTAGGATCAAAGTGTGAGGGGACCCTGATTGAACAAGGAGCTGGTCACAGAGCGGTGTCACCTCCTTCAACACGACCTGCAGCTTCACACCAGGGGGAGGACGATGCTGCAAGTGGCTGTTAGGGTCACAGTTTCATTCAGCTTCTATGATTTGGAACTTTCCAGGCAGGACTAGGTGACATATCCATCATTTCCCAGTATCTCAACATCAGTGTTAACCATTCGGTGATGGTGGATACATATGGTGGATGAGAAGCATTGTTTCTCCCTCAGCAGGGAGCTGCCGGGTGTATTCAGGATAGTGGGATTCCCGATGGTGAACATTGCATCTGCAGAGTACCCATGTCAATGGGGAGAGGTAGAGGAACTGAAGGAGCTCTCTCTCTATTAATGTTACAGTATACCCATGCACAGTACATCATGTTGGTGAATACCCACCGTCCTGGCAGCAGTCACGGCCTATTCATTCAGAAGCAGCCAGCCATTTCCCATCGTCATCGGGTCTTCACGTAGAAAATAAATGAATATATATTGGATAAAGGCCGTCCCCTTGATGCACGTTTCAATACACCATCCCCACCACCAATCAACCACGTCAAAGTATTCCATGTGTACGGAGAGCAATGGGGTCACTTGGAGTGTCTAGGAGCAGATGATCAGGGATGGAGCAAAACCTGCCATGTCTGAACGGGTCTGAGTGAACCCCCCAGTACACAGTATCAATAAGTCCTGTAATCCCTTTCCATTTCAGTAGCATATTGCCTTCCATTATTCCTGTAAATGAAATGACAGGTTATATCATGTTAAATTACACCTGCCAAACTATTATCTATTGCCTTTACCTCTCTGAATCTATTTGCAGACTCTCCACGTTCTCTTGGTAATTTAATGTCTTGCTTACCACAGCGACATCACCAAACTCAGCATCTGTATATCTGTTCCATCCTCCTGATCATTAATATAGACTGTAAATAGTTGAGAACCCAGCGCTGGTCACTGTATGACCTTACTGGTTGCATTCTGTCTAACTGATTGAGACTGATTTATCCTGAGTGCCTGCTTCCTGTATGATCCCCAATCCTCCCCCGTTCCTGGGCAACGCAGTCAAAGAGTTGAATAAGAACAATGAGCATCTGTGAGGAATCCAACCGCTCGATGAGGCTGATGCCAACACGGCCTCTGTTCCAATTTCCTGCCATCTCTCCATCCTAAAACTCTAGTCTCTTGTTGTAGATTGTGACACATGAAAAAAAATCCGCTCCAAATCTACGCATTCAATTACTTTTAGCATTTTACAGATCTGAGTGAGATCTCCTTTCATTCTTATAAACTCGAAAGTATAGGCCTAAACTGCTTAATTTCTCTTCATAAGACAACACTTCAAATATGAATTCAATTTAATGAAGCTCTTCTGAATTGCCTCCAATGGAAATACCTCATTCTGCAGGACATCTAAACTGTACTCCAGTTGCAGCCTCACTAATTCCTTGCATAGCTACAGCAACACTCCCTCCGTTTCTACTCTATCCTTTTATAAGTAAACACTGGCATTATGCTTGCAGTTCTCATTTCTTACAGTACCCGCAAGCAAGTTTTCTGTGATATGCAAGCAGACACCCAGCTCCCTCTGCACCTAAGCACTTTGAACTTTCTCTCCATTTAGATAATACATTGTCTTTTTATTATACTTGCCAACTTGAATAGCCCCATATTTATTCACTTTAATTTTCCTTGCCAAATGTTGGCCCATTCATCCAACCTGTCCATATAGTTTTAAATCATTCCGAAGTAATTTCCTACCAATGTTAGTGTCATCTGAACATGTGGCATCGCATTTTCTATCCCATCAACCGAGTGCAGTACCACCATCGATTGCAAATGTATGAGGTATGAGTCCTGAAATCAATGGCACCCCACAAATTGCATTTGCCAAAAGAAAATGACACATTTATTTCATCTGACTCCATTTTATTTGTTATCCAATCCTTCATCCAAGCTAATAGATTACTCTTAAACCCATGTTGTCTGATCTTACCACTTACTCTTTGGAGAAGTGACATATCCAATGCCTTCGGGAAGACCAGATATGCTCCATCTCCAGGATTCCCATTATTCACCTTATTTGTGACATCTTCAAATAACTCAAGCAAACAATTCAAACACGGTTTAGCCTTCGTAATACCATGTTGACTCTGAGGAATTGTGGTTTAACTTTGCAAATGTTCTGAACAATGGACTCTAACAATTAGCCTTAAATTACAATAGTTTATTTTTACACTTTAGTCCCTAATGTATAACATTATTATAAGTTCTTCCCTTTCGAAAGCCTTTGCGTTTTCTTTGAATTTCTATTTAATGGGCAAACGTTTTTAAGAGATCTGCTCCAATTACTGTGTAAAAGCCATGTGTGGCTGACTGGACTCATCATCCTGCTGGTGTACAATTCGATGGGCTGACGTCTTTCTGGTGTTCCCATTTGTCCTTTCCAAGGCCAGAATGACCTCCTCCTGTTGATCTTTTAGATGACTGGGAGGTTATGGAATCTTACTGTTGCCGTCTAGTATTTTCAGGGGTGATGGGTCTTATCATACTTCTCTATAACAGGTGGAAATACTGAACGGTCTCCTCATGTATCCCAGAAATGGGACCGAGGGAGTGAGTGTTCTTCTCTTGTTCCCATACAACAGACACGTGTCTAAATTACCTCTTCCTTTCTCACGAAAGAAATCTCAGATAGTTTTTATCCTTATCCAATTCCCTTGCAATAGGCTCAGTGGGTCTGACTGGCCTCCTGTTATCCCAGTGTAACAATCTCCAGTCACTGTGTGACCTCTTCCAGTTCCTATGTTACAGACTTGAGGAGGCTGAATGGACTGATCCTGTTGCTGCTTAACAGGATACTGGTGCAGCATGGCCTACTGTTATAGGCTCGACTGGCTGATTGGCCTCCTTCTGTAAATGTATATCAGGCTCCAGAGGCTGAATAGCCTCGTCCTCTTTTGGTGTAATAGGTTCAAAGGCCTGAATATCATCCTGTTGTTCCTGTGTAACAGGCTGGAGAACAGAATGGATTCCTCCACTATCTGTGTAATTCACTTCACTTGTTAACTCCTTCGGTCATCTGTGTTCAAATAAGATCACCTTTAATTTTTGTAAACTCCAATGACTACTGTACCAACCTGATCATCCTTTCGTTGTAAGCCAGCGCCTTCATTGCAGGAATCAGTTGAGGGAGCCATCTCAGAGCTGCTTCCAACATAACAACACCCTTTCTTCATAGAAGAGGCTAAATCTGTACACACTACTCCAGATGTGATCTCTCTGTACAGCAGCAGCAACACTTTACCAGCCTGTTGTAAGATTCCCACCCAGGTTAGAGCAGTATCAGCTCTCTGGGAGAATACAGAGCATTGTTGGAAGATTATTGTCCTTCTCTACTCCATCAGCATAACGGGAGATCTGGAGAAATTAAAGTTTGAGAAGATCATAAATGATGTAGCGAGATGATCTCTGCCAGTAATCTCCCCAGAGCCCACATCGCTCAGATTCCACAGGATCTAGTAAGGTGGATCGCAAAAACAGGAGGAGGAAACATTGATGGGTGTTATATATCAAAGTGAAAGCTGCAATACAAATGTTAGACATGTTATAAAACAGGAAATGAGATATACACATTTGCGGATACAGCAGTAATAATGTACTGTTTACATTATGTCTAAACTGTGTTAACCCAATTGAGTGCTAATGCTGGGAAAATGGATTTCATGACCACGTGTGAGATGGTTTACATGAACATTATGTTGAACACTGAGCTTGAGATCAGGTTATTTAGGAATTGGTGTTGAGTGATTAGAAGAGCTAATTGAAAATTTTGGGAACAGTGACCACAATGTATTGGTTTTCTTTTATACTGTTTGAGTACACGATAGTTTTTGTTGTATTTGAAGTAACCGTTATAAATCTGAGTTATGCAAGCCTTGAAGGTGTGAGGAGAAAGTGGGGACTACAGATGCTGGAGATCAGAGTCAAAGAGTGTGGTGCTGAAAAAGCACAGTCAGCTAGCATACTAAGAGCAGATAAATCGATGTTTCGGGCATAAGCCCTTCATCAGGAATGAAGCTTATGGGCCAAGGGGGCTGAGAGATAAATGAGAAGAGGGTGCGCCAGGGTGGAGGTAGCTGGGATTGCGATAGGTAGATGAAGGTGGGGTTGAAAGTGATAGGTGATAAAGGGAGACAAAACGCCTCATCTACTGCATCCATTAAACCCAATGTGGTCTTCTCTACATTGGCGAGGCAGGAGGTCAACTTGTAGATCATTTCAGGTAACATCTCTGGGACAGCCACATTGAACAACTCCAACGCCTTGTAGCTGAGCACTTTAACTCCCCTTCCCACTCTGCCAAGGGCATGAGGGTCCTGGGCCTGCTCCATCGCCAAATCCGAGCCACCAGAAACCTGGAGGAAGAAAGCCTCCTCTTCTGCCTTGGGACCATCCAACCACGGGGGATCATAGTGGATTTCCCCATTTCCCCTAATCCCATCTTATCCCATTCCAACCTTCCACGTCAGCACCGCCCTTTTGAATGTTCTGATGTGTCCACCTTCCTTCCTATCAATTTGGTCCACCCTCTTCTCCAACTATCACTTTCAACCCCACCTTCAACTACCTATTAGATGAAAGGAGGCAGCTTAGAAAAATTCCAATTGTTGCAGGAAGCCAGTGGATTCAGAGAAATGTAGGACCCAGCAAAGGATGACCAAGAAACTGAGAAGAAAAACAAAAAGAGAAAAAGCGTGCAAGCGAAAGAAAAACATAAAGACTGCTAAAAAGCCGTCTATTAATGTATGAAGAAAAATAAAAATAAGATCAAATGTGGAACAGTTGGTGTGCGTTCAGGATAAGTTATTGCAGAGAACAGAGAAATCTCAGGGAAAAGAAACAGTTTCTTTGGTGTCTATCTTCATGGAAGAATGTCCAGAAATTCTTCCAGAAATACCAAGTGACCATGGGACTTGTGTGAGTAAAATCTGAGATCATTCTGATCAGTGTTGGGGTCATCTTTGAAAAGAAAGCTGGATTGAGTGTTTATAAATCTGACAGACTAGATGTACTTCATACATGTATTTCAGAGGAAGCAGCAATACACACGTTAATTGCATTGCGGACTGAATATTTTAATTAGAATCTGACCATAGGGGAGGTGCCAGAGAACTGGAGAACAGCTAATACGATTCCACTTCACAGTAAGGATGGGAGAGGTAGACCAGGGAACTATAGACGAGCGAGTATTAGATCACTGTTAAGGAAACTACTGGAGAAAATAGGGAAGGAGAAAATCGAACTCCAATCAGAGTCGCAAGGTTTGATCAGGGATAATCATCATGACTTTATCAGAAGGAAGTCACATCCAATGGGTTTGATTGAATTAGTTTGAGGAGGTCGATTGTTTTGTTTTTTTTAGAAAGGCCTTTGACAAATTTCCACCTGGAACACTGAAAAATAAAATAAAATCTCACAATATGAAGGAAATCTTGAAAAGTTACAACGAAAACTGTCTTAGTAGCAGGAGACAGAGGGTGGTGGAAGAGGGCTGTTTGTGTAACTGGAGTCCAGTGACCCCTGGTGTACCACAGGGATCAGAGGTGTATCCCTTATTGTTTGTGTAATTCATAAATAAATACATAATGTGTGTGTGTGTGTGTGTGTGAGAGAGAGAGAGAGAGAGAATGTGGAGGGGGCTAGGTGGAGATTGGGGAAGGTGAGGTAAGTAAGTGTATGTTTGACATAACGATTGGCTGGGTGGTTAGCAGTGAGGAGGAAGGCCTTAATTTACAGGAGGATGCAGATGGAATGATCAGATTGGCAGATCAATGGCAGATGGAATGTAACCCTGATAAATATGAGGTGATGCTCTTTGGGAGAATGAAGCAGGCAGGGCAGGACTCAATGAATGGCAGCACACTTTAAACCTCAGAGTGTGCTTCTCCACACATCCCTGAATGTGACTGGACAGGGTAATGGACTAGTTAAGAATTGGACCTTGGGTGTTGTGTTTCCTAATCAGGGCGTAGATTATAAGAGTAATACAGGGCTTTGGTTCTGCCAAAATGGAATACTGTATGTAGTTCTGGGAGCCACATTCCAGGAAGGATGTGATTGTACTGGAGAGGGTGCAGAGGTGATTCACCAGCATGTTCCCTGGGATGGGGCATATCAGCTATGGAGAGAGGCTGGATAAGATCGGGTTGTTTACTTTGGAGCAGAAAAAGCTGAGGGGTCCGTGATTCAGAATGATAAGATTGTGAGCGACACGGACAGGGTGGATAGACAGCAGCTTTTCCTTTTAGTCAGTGGGTCAAGAACAAAGGAGCACACTTTTAAAGTGAAGGGTTTGAGTTTCAGAGACGATTTAAACATTTTTTTCAGCTGAGGATGTTGTGTTCTGAGATTACTTCCTGAGAGGGAAATTATCACAGATAACCTCGCAATCATTAAAATGTACTTGGACGAGCACTTGGAAGTGTCATAACATTCCAGGCTATGGGACTGCTGTAGGGAAGTGGGACTAATATAGATCATGCTGTTCTTCTGTTGGCACAGAGTCTATGCTCCTGTGAGTGTATGGTGTTGAAGGTCAATTATTGAGCAGTTTAAGGCGGGGATTGATGAGTTTCTGAAGAGTATTCACAAGGGTTATAAGAGTGAAGTGTAATAACTTGATAAATCATGTCAATGTGCAAAATATGAGTAACATGTACAGTTTCCTTACAGTTTGAAACCAGAGAATGGAGAATGGGGAACAGGGAAATGGCAGAACTATGAAGCCACTACTTCATTTCTGTCTTCACAGAACTTTCTAACAATACAAGGAAAACCAAGTCTGGTGTGGGAAAATGATAGCGTACATGGAACATAGAACATAGTAAGGAAATGGTTTAGGAGAAATTATTGGGGTTTAAAGTAATGGTCATAGACTACACTAACATAGACTTATGAAATGGGAATTATGTTTGAGACACAGAATGGGAGATAAATGAAAGAGAAGCAATATATGTTAAACATTTTGATTTTTCGAAAAATTTTGGTACAGCTCCAAGCCCAGTTTGCATAATCAAATCTGAGAGGATTGGGGCTAATGGAGAGACATGTTTCTGGAATGGGACAGCTGGCAGGAAACAGTGAATAGAAATAAACAGACTCGTCAAGCAACAGCCTGACATTGTCTGTATGGTATGATTCTGTAAGGTATAAGTCCTTCCACATCTAGTCAAGAAACATTGGGACAATTAAACAATTCACTGGAGGAAGAGATTCCACAAATAACCCCTTCCTCCATGATGGAAGAGCCCAGCACTTCAGTGTATAAGATAAGACTGATTCATTCGTAACAATCCTCAGTCAGAACTACTAAGTGGATGATCCATTTCAGACTATGTCCCATACTCCCCATCACCTTCCCCAGAAATCTCCTGTCTCATCAGCAGGACGGATACAGCAGACGTGGCGGCACATTGGGATACAGTTGGAATGGAATTGCTCTTGGAGTCCTCAACAATGACTCCGTATCCCTGAAGTCTCATGGCATTAGTTTACACATGGGAAAGGAAACCTCCTGCTGCTTACCATATACCAGCCTCTTTCAACTGATGAGTCCGTACTCCTCCATGCTGAACAATACTTGGAGGAAGCACTCAGGGTCGCACAGACGCAAGATGTACTCTGGGTGGAGGATTTCAATGTCCACCTCCAAGAGTATTTCAGCGACAGCATTACTGATCGAGCTGGCCTGGTACTAAAGGATATAACTGCTAGACTGGCAAGTGGTGAAGGAACCATCAAGAGGAAAATACATACTGACCACAGCCTTACTAATCTGCCAGTTGCAGAAGTATCTGTCCATGACAGTATTGGTAAGAGTGACCAGCGTATAGTCATTGTGGAGACAAAGTCACACCTGCACATTGAGAATAACATTCACCATTTGGGTGGTACTATCACGGTGCTAAATAGGACAGACTTCAAACAGATCTAGCAGCTCAAGTCTGGGTGTCTATAAGGTGCTGTGGTTCATCTATAGGAGCAGAATTGTACAGCCACACACCCTCATGGCCTGGCATATCCCCCTAACAACAATTACCATCAAACCAGAGGATCAACTTTGGTTCAATGGATGTGCAGGATGGCAGGAGCAGCACTGGGCATACCTGAAAATGAGGTGTCAACCTGGTGAAGCCACCAAACAGGACTACGTGTGGGCAAAACAGCATAAGCAGTAAGTGATAAACAGAGCTAAGTGATCCCACAAGCAAAGGATCAGATCTAAGTTCTGCAGTCCTTCCACATCTAATCGAGAAATGTTCGGGACAATTAAACAATTTACTGGAGGAAGAGATTCCACAAATAACCCCTTCCTCCATGATGGAAGAGCCTAGCACTTCAGTGTATAAGATGAGGCTGATGCATTCGCAACAACTTTCAGTCAGAAATGCTGAGTGGATGATCCATCTCAGCCCCCTCCCGTGGTCCTCAGTAATTCAGTAACCAATCATCAACCAATTCGATTCACTCAACGCGATGTCCAGAAACGATTGGAGATACTGGATACTCCATAGGGTCCATACTCTGACAACATTCTGGCAATAGTACCAATAACTTGTACTGCAGAACTTGCCACTCTCCCAGCCAAACTGTTTCAATATAGTTACAACAATGGCTTTCTCCAATTACGTGAAAATCACCCCAAGTGTCTCCTGTATATAAAAAGCAGAACAAATCTATTCCGGCCAATTACCACCCCATCAGCCAACATTCGATCATCAGTAAAGCGGTGGAAGGTGTCAGTGCTTTTAAGCAGCACTTGCTCAGCAAAACCTGGTCAATGACTTCCAGTTTGGGCTCCACCAGGTCCACTCAGCTCCTAACCTCATTACCGTGGTTTAAACATGGACAAAAAGCTGAATTCCAGAGTTGGTGTGAGAGCGACAGCCCTTTAAATCAAGGCTGCCTTCGATCAAATATGGTATCAAGGGGCTTTAGCAACACTGGACTCAATGGGTATTAGAGGCAAACTCCCTGCTGGTTAGAATCATACCTGACACGTAGGAAGATGGTCATGGTTGAAAAAGGTCAGTCAACTCAGCTCCAAGTCTGTCGGAGTCCCTCGAGCAGTGAACAGAAACTTCTTCAGGGCTGCTTCATCAATGACCTTCCCTCCATTTTAAGGTCAGAAGTGGGGATGTTCGCCAATGGTTGTACAATGTTCTGCAACATTTGTGGCTCCTCAGATACTGAAGCAGTCCATGTTCAAACGCGACAAGATCTGGACAGTATCCAGGCTGGCAAGTGGCAAGTAATGTTCAGGCCTCACAAATGACCATCACCAATAAAATACAATCTAACCTGCCCCTTGGCATTCAATGGTGGTACTATCACTGAATCCCCCAGTATCAAAGTCCTAGTGGGTAATCATTGCTCAGAAACTCACTGGTCTCGCCACATAAAGACAGTAACTACAAGAGCAGGTCAGAAGCTAGGAATGCTGCGGCGAGTAACTCACATCCTGACTTCCAAAAGTCTGTCCATCATCTAAGTCAGAAGTGCGATAGAAGACTCCCAATTTGCCTGGATGAGTGCAGCCCCAACAACATACAAGAATCTGTATACCATCCAGGACAAAGTAACCAGTTTGACTGTCCCTTCATCCACAATACTCCACCATCAATGCTCAGCAGCAGCTGTAGCAGCAGCAGTGCGTTACTATCTACATGCTTCAATGAAATGATTCACCAAACATCCTCAGAGACCATCTACCCAACTCACGACCACGTCTATCTAGAAGGACAGGGCTGCAGATGTATGAGAAAACCATCATCTTCAGGTTCCCCTCCAAGCCATTCAACATCCTGACTTGGACATATATCACCACTCCTTCACAGTCGTTGGGTCAGAATCCTGGGATTCTCTCCCTAATGGAATTGGAGGTCAATCACAGCAGGTGGACTGCAGTGTTCAACAAGGCAGCTCACCACCACCTTCTCAATGGCAACTCGGGACAGGCAATAAATGCTGGCCCAGCCAGTGACTGCCAGATTGACGAAATACAGAAATAGAAATTAACAGAGGACGGTTGCTGAGGTATCACAGGGATCGGTATTTGGGGCCCAGCTGTTCACAATGTCCTTTAAACATTTGGTTGCTGGAATCAGATACAATATATCCCAGCCTGCTGACAACACTAATGGATGTGGGATTGTGAGGAGGTTGTAAAAAAGCACCAAGAAGACTGAGACAAGTGGAGTGAATAAGTAAATACGTGACAGATGGAGAACAATATGGATAGAGGTGACAGTGTGCCCTTTGGTGGAAACGATAAATTGTCACTCTACCATTTGAAAAGGATTGGTTAAAACATGTTGATCTACAAAGTGACTTATGCTCCGTTTTATTGTTTCCTTCTGCATAAACCTCTGAGGTCCCTGCAGTGCAGTGAGTTCTGTAACCAGATGTTAATACTCGGAATGACATTGGCACGCTGACCAGTGTATATCTAACCAGCAAGTGGGAGCTATAACACGGAAAAAGGATCTGCATCTCCTTGTACGCCAGTCGCTGAAAGCAATATTGCAGAAACAGAAAGCAGTGAAGAAGATAAATGGTGTGTTGACCTTCATTTCAGTGGGATTTGAGTCTAGGAGTAAGGTTGTCTTTCTGCAGCTGTACAGGGCCCCGGTGAGACATCCATTCGAACATTGTGCAGCATTATGTGCAGTTTTGGTCTCCTCACCTAATAAAGACAAACCTGACATTGACGGAGAGCAGTGAAGGATGACCAGACTGATCTCTGGGATGACAGGTTTGTTGTGGGAACCGAGTTTGGGGTGACTGGGCCAATATTCAATGGGGTTTAGTAAAATGAGTGGAGATCGCAGTGAAATATACAAAACTCTGACAGGGTGAGACAGATTGGAAGCAGACATGATTATTCCCCTGTCTGACATGTCTAAAACAAGAAACCACAGCATTAGGTACAGGCAGGTCACACTGCATTGAGATGAGAATAACTGGCTGCACTCAGATATTGGTGACCCTGGGGAATTGGCTCGCACCTGGAAATCAAGACACTGATTATAAGTAAGGATTTAGAGACAGTAAAGGGATCGTGGGAGAGCAGGAGTACGGTGGAAATGAAGGGCCAACCAACATTACGTTGAATTGGGTCGCAAACTCGGTGGACCAAACGTACTACTGCACCTCCTATTTTATAGCTTCCCAAGGTTACTCACATTAGCGGATATGTACATCGTGTGGGGTAAGTGCATTGAGGAGATTTTTTCCATGAAATAGAATGGGGGAGGCTTAAAGTGTGTGTGACCTACTCCTTTTCCGCTGTTTCTATGCAGTGTGTGGGAAAGCTCTGTAAATGTTGTCACATGCTCTCAGATGTTAGGAAGGAGGACTGTGTTCCCATTCCCTTTTCCGACACTGATGCTGGGGCCGGATGTTCTGTCCGGTTTCATCCTTTCAGTCCTCGGAGCAGTTTGATACAAATGAGTGCCTTGCTTGGCCGTTTCAGAGAACATTGAAATGTTTATCACATGTCAGGGTCTTTGGAGTCAGTTTTAGGCCAGCCCAGGAAATCACGGGAGGTTCACTTCATAAAAGTACATTGGAGAAGAAAATTATGTTTACAATCGATATTGGCTTCAAGGTCACTGTTACTGAACCCAGGTTTTAGATCTCGATACTTTATTAATTGTTTTAAACTTCCAACCGCTGCCAGAGCATTATCATGGTCTGGATTAGTAATCCAGTGACATTTTCACAACAGCACTATCTCCACATGGGAACCTGTCAGAGACAACACTGAGCAGGGTATTTCTGTGCTGCTTGTCAGCTCTGTCAAATAGAACTCCCACCCAATTTGACTGCCTTGGTGGGAATTAGGGGGTGATAATTGGTCAGATTGTAATTATTCCCCTCTTAGGGGACTGGACACAGCTGAGTAATTTTCCACATTGCCAGGGAGATGTTAGAGGTGGAGCTGGAATGAAACAGCTTCCCCAGGGACATGGCTTGTTGTGCAGCACAAGGCTTCAGTCCTATTGCAGGAACGGGGTCAGGGCCCATTGCCTTTGTCGTATCTACTGTGTTCGGCTGTTTCTTCATGTCACATACAGCAAATCGAATTAGTTGAATACTGGCATCTATGATTTTATGGGCATCATGATGAGGGTGAGGTGTATCATCGACTCAACACTTCTGGCAGAGGATGGTGCAGATAAAACATCCTTCTCTTTTACACTGATGTGCAGGTCTGTTCCATTATTTAGGATGGGGATGTTTGTGGAGCCCCCTCCTCCAGCCATTTGTTTAATCGTCCATCACCATTTATAACTGAATGTGACAGGACTGTAGGGCTTCGTTCAGATCTGTTGGTCAAGTCTGATAGCTTTAATGAGTTAGCATCAGGTTCAGGTTCATGTGATTCTCACTCTGACATGTTCACCCACACTCGTCACTGAGCCATAGATGGTGTTGATGGTAATGACAAACTGAAGTATTATCCTGGCAAAAAGTTACAGGTTGTGGTTGAATGCAGGTCTGCTTCTCCTGCTGCTGTGGTCTACAGCACAACATGAATACGCAGTGTGGAGCTGCAATATCTGCAATGCAATTCTGCTGTCTGTTCCCCAATTTTCACTGAGACCCATTCACCCATCAGCCCTGTACTCAGTGACCTAACCTGGTTTCTGATGTGGAAATACTTCAATTTCAAACTCTCATTCTGCTGAGGGTCTGTCTCACCGGGTCTTGCTTCCAATCTGACACATTCCGCAAAAGTACTTAACTGATCTTAATTCAAATGTTTAATTCACCTGAATCTTTTTTCCTTGGGTAATGCCATCTTCTGTGTTTAAAGTGAATGTGTTTCCTCTGTTTCTTTCCCTGACCATGATTAAGAGCTCTGTAGTGTCAGTGATTCCAGCCTTATGTAGTTTCAGAACCAATGAATTCTCTGGATTCCCAATCATCTTCACTACATTGTATGTTTCCTCTTTTGGTTTGATGCCGTATCACTCATGGCTGCCTTGTCCTCTCATGAGTATGTTTCATCTTCTTGGGGTTTCATTCCTGGTATTATCTTCCGAGTTATCCCCAGAAACTCCTGCTATTGCTGCTCCATGGTCTTTCCTGCTCAGCTCCCCTTCCAATTAACTCTGGCCAGCTCCTCCCGCATGTCTTTGTAGTTACATTGCTGAATTATAATCACATTACATCTTGAAGAAAGCATTACATATAAAATGAAAGAATGATTTTGAGAGATGGGCCACGAAGATTGGTGGATTTCTTAACTAGATACAAAGGGAGAACGAGAGAGAGGATATAGATATGGAGATGTGGAAAATGAGAAAACTACATTATCGAAAGAAGTAGATGTACTTCTCTCAATGTTTTGGCAATTCCTGTGTGCTGTGGTCCTTTGTACAGTACACGTACAACAGAGCAATATGTTCAAATATTGGGTCTGATGCCATAACTTTCCTCTCCAATAATATGACAGACACTAGTTTTGGAAAGAACCCAACAGGCCAACATATTTAATTCCTGGTAGAAAGGGGATTAATTGAAGTAAGTTTGGAAACCAGAAACAAGAATTTCTAACACACATTCTGATAAAAATCAGAGACTAGAGTTGGGAATCCCAGAAAAGGGGAAACGTTGAGAGAAAGAAAAGGTATCACTTCAGATGATGATCAAATAATGTTTTAATGCTTAAAAAATATTATTCATCATGTGCATCATTTTTTGTTAACTGTTTCTCAGTAGTTCATTCAGAATGTGTTGTACACATATGAAGAGAGTTACTTATCTGAACACACACTGATTAAACAGTGTATCTAGAATCTTTTTTTCTCCATTTCAGACTGCCCTGTTGTCGTGCCAGCAGGATATATGAAAACCAACTGGCCACCAAAAGACATGACCCACTATCACTAGTTTCCATTCATACAGAAAAAGAAGGACACCACGTTGACTGTGACAATGCACACTTCTTAGGACAAAGCCACGCACGAAAGTTCTTAGGAACATGACATTCTAGCCAGAAGTCCATCAACAAACGCATCAATTTAGAGCCTATCTGCCTTCCCTCGAACAAAAAACTGGAAATGACATCATGCACCTTAAGAAACCAAGACCTAGAAAACATCTGAAAACAAACCATCAAGCTCAGCGAGTTAAAATGCATACTAATAAATTGTTATTTTTCTCTTATTAGTGGAATTTGGGACTACTTTGTCACTCGTGTTTTAACAGATTACGAGGTGAGATGAGCTTTTCTGGGTGTGTGGTTTTAATTAACGGGGAGTTCAACATCGACATCATAACAGTTTGAGGGCTTGTCGTATGGGATTTGAACATATTTGAACAGATTTGGGGTATAAATGGTCCCAGCAGATTCCATCACTTGGCAGTTAGTGACCTCGATCTTCAAATAAAACAGGTGACAAAATTCATTTAATTTTGTTTCCTTGTGGTTGGTTAAATTAAAAGAAATGGCTTTTACTATTACTAAAGAGGTTCTGAGGTTTAAAGGTGATTCCCAAATTTGGCAAGAAAGTGTAGAAAGACAAAGGAAGGACATACTTTTAGAATTAACATGTAGATTAGAATTGGGTTTCAAGCAGGGACGAAGGGAAAGCTGTCATCATAATGGAGTTGGTCAAGCACTTTGGTCTGTCATAGAAGCAGGAAACTGCAGTCGAATTCGAGAAACTTAAATTGCAAATATGATAACTGGAGTTAGAAGATAAAGAGAGAGACAGAAAGAGAGAGAAGATAGAGAAAGAGAAAAAGAGGAAATAGGAAGAGAGGGAGAATTTGAAATTCTGATGTTTGGAATTAGATAAGAACGTTAAATTAGCAGGATGAAGTTGAAGCGAGAATGCAGGGATATATAAAACAATGTTAATACATTGCCATATTTCGGTGAGGAAAATGCCCAAACCGTTTTTATTTCATTTGCAAAATTGGCTCGACAGGTGGCATGTCCAGTGAACCTGTGGGTAATGCTATTTTCTGGATCAGTGGTGCTGGAAGAGCACAGCAGTTCAGGCAGCATCCAACGAGGAGCGAAATCGACGTTTCGGGCAAAAGCCCTTCATCAGGAATAAAGGCAGTGAGCCGGAAGCATGGAAAGATAAGCTAGACGAGGGTGGGGTGGGGAGAGAGTAGCATAGAGCACAATGGGTGAGTGGGGGAGGAGATGAAGGTGATAGGTCAGGGAGGAGAGGGTGGAGTGGATAGGTGGAAAAGATAAGCAGGTCGGACAAGTCCGGACAAGTCATGGGGAGAGTGCTGAACTGAAAGTTTGAAACTAGGATGAGGTGGGGGAAGGGGAAATGAGGAAGCTGTTGAAGTCCACATTGATGCCCTGGGGTTGAAGTGTTCCGAGGCGGAAGATGAGACGTTCTTCTTCCAGGCGTCTGGTGGTGTGGGAGCGGCGGTGAAGGAGGCCCAGGACCTCCCTGTCCTCGGCAGAGTGTGAGGGGGAGTTAACATTTTGGGCCACGGGGCGGTGTGGTTGATTGGTGCGGGTATCTCGGAGATGTTCCCTAAAGCGCTGTGCTAGGAGGCGTCCAGTCTCCCCAATGTGGAGGAGAACGCATCGGGAGCAACGGATACAATAAATGATATTAGTGGATGTGTAGGTAAAACTTTGATGGATGTGGAAGGCTCCTTTAGGGCCTCGGATAGAGGTGAGGGAGGTGGTATGGGCACAGGTTTTACAGTTCCTGCGGTGGCAGGGGAAAGTGCCAGGATGAGAGGGTGGGTCGTTGGGGGGCATGGACCTGACCACGTAGTCACGGAGGGAACAGTCTTTGGGAAAGGCGGAAAGGGATGGGGAGGGAAATGTATCCCTGGTGGTGGGGTCTTTTTGGAGGTGGCGGAAATGTCGGCGGATGATTTGGTTTCTGCGAAGGTTGGTAGTGTGGAAGGTGAGCACCAGGGGCATTCTGTCCTTGTTACGGTTGGAGGGGTGTGGTCTGAGGGCGAAGGTGCGGGATGTGGACGAGATGCATTGGAGGGCATCTTTAACCACGTGGGAAGGGAAGTAGCAGTCTCTAAAGAAGGAGGCCATCTGATGTGTTCTATGGTGGAACTGGTCCTCCTGGGAGCAGATACGACGGAGGCGGAGGAATTGGGAATACGGGATGGCATTTTTGCAAGAGGTAGGGTGGGAAGAGGTGTAATCCAGGTAGCTGTGGGAGTCGGAGGGTTTGTTAAAATATCAGTGTCAAGTCGGTCATCATTAATGGAGATGGAGAGATCCAGGAAGGGGAGGGAGGTGTCAGATATGGTCCAGGTAAATTTAAGGTCAGGTTGAAATGTGTTGGTGAAGTTGATGAATTGCTCAACCTCCTTGCGGGACAACGAGGTGGCGCCAATGCAGTCATAAATGTAGCAGAGGAAGAGGTGGGGAGTGGTGCCGGTGTAATTACGGAAGATCAACTGTCCTACGTAGCCAACAAAGAGACAGGCATAGCTGGGGCCCATATGTGTGCCCATGGCTACCCCTTTTACCTGTGGGTAATGCTAGTTCAAACTAAGCTGGTGGGTGAAGCTTGAGAAGTCTGTGCAGTGCTGTCACATGAGGGAGCAAGAGATTATGTAGATGTCAAACAGGTTATTTCGAGTCCTTATGCATTGGTACTAGAAGAATGTAGACAGTGGTTCAGAAATATACAGACAGAACCAGGTCAGACTTATATTGAGTTTGAAAGAATTAAACACAGTCATTTTTATAAATGGGTGCAGGCCTTAAAAATGGATAAGACCTGTGAGGCTCGAAGGGAGATTATTCTGTTGGAGGAGTTTAAAGACTCAATTCCAGAGATGGTAAGAATTCATGTGAATGAACAGAAAGTTCAAGAAGTGAGAAGCGCGGCAGAAATGGCAGGTGAGTATGCATTGGCGCATGAGATGAAATGTAGCTTCTAGGAGGATTTTCATCCTGTGAGTAATAAAAATTTGGAGAAGGGGGAGATCCTACACTACAAAACATAGAGAAAAGCACACTGGCAATAGGTTAGCCCAGGTGAAAAAAACAAGTCCAAGGGGTTGAAAGGAAGTGAAAGGCCTCAGGTGTTCTTACAATAACGCAGTGGAACACATAAAAATTACAGTGCCGATGGTTTAAGAAGGGCACTGTGTAAAGGTGTTTTCACTGCAGTAAGCTGGGATACACGGTGCTGGGCATTGAAGGAAGGCATTTTGTTATGAAGGAGTTTAAGCCAGTGGCATTAGTGAACCTGGAAAAGGAGACCACAAGTGGAGCCGAGGAGCTGCAGGACAGTGCACAGCCCAAGCAGGGGCTGGGTATGGAGTCAGTGCCTGGTCTGTATAAAGAATTCGCCTCCGTAGATAAACCTTACTAAGGAAAAACGGGGTGTGGGGGGAGGAGAAGTAGTTATAATTTTCCAAGATACGAGATCTGCTCAGTCTATAATAAATGAGAAGTAAGGGGCCGGAAAGGCACAACAGATCAGGCAGCATTCGAAGAGCAGGACAATCGACACATCAGGCATAAAACCATCGTCAGGAATGTGGTGGGGGGTAACAGGGGGCTAAAAGATAAAGAGGAGGGTAGGAGCTGGGCTGGTGGGAGGGACACTGGGAGGGCGATAGGAAGAAATAGGTGGGAGTGATTGTGATATGTTGGAGGGGAGGGTGGAGTGGGTAAGTGGAAAGGAACAGGGCAGTGCTAAGTTGAATGGTTGGATCTGAGTTGAGGCTGGGGGAGGGGAGATTTGGAAATTGGCGAGGTCAATGTTGATGCTGTATAGTTTGAGGGTTCCAGCTGTCCTACTACTATCCACTCCACCCTCCTCTCTGCCCTTTCACCATCAGTCATCACCTGCATCTACTGATCGCCTTCCAAGCTCCCTTCCACCCAGCTCCACCCCTACCCTCTTATGTAATTCTCAGCCGCTTTCCCTCTCCCTTAAACCCCACTTTCCTGATGAAGGACGTACGCCTGAAATGTCAACTCCCCTACCTCTCGGATGCTTCCGGCTTGCTGTGCTTTTCCAGCCCCACACTTTTCAACTCTGATCTCCAGCATCTGAGTCCTCACTTTCCCTCCCCCTCTAATAGTAAGAGATGAAAGTATTTTCACTCTTTCTGACATGTTACTCAACAGCGTGATAATTTGTGGAATGGGGACAGAAATTAAGCATTCCCTGTGTAACATCAGGTTGGAATGCCAAATCAAGGTTGGGGAAGTAACAGTGAGATTGAGTGACAGAGTGTCAGTTCCAGGAATACAGTTTGTTCATGGGAATGATTTAGCAGGATCCAAGGTGGGAGAGGCAGCCCTTGTGGTGGAGAAGCCAAAGTAAGACTAGGAAACTGGGGAATTAAAAGAAAAATACCCAGGGATTTTTCCAGCCTGTGTAGTAACTGGGAAGCAAGAGAGGAAATTGCAGTACCGTTGGCAATGATCTTCTCGTCTTCACTGTCAACGGGGGTGGTACCAGGGGATTGGAGAGTAGCGAATGTTGTGCCCCTGTTCAAAAAAGGGAATAGGGATAACCCCGGAATTACAGGCCAGTTAGTCTTACTTCTATGGGAGGCAAAGTAATGGACAGGGTACTGAGGAATAGGATTTATGAGTATCTGGAAAGATACTGCTTGATTAGGGACAGCCAGCACGGATTTGTGAAGGGTAGGTCTTGCCTTACAAGTCTTACTGAATTCTTCGAGGAGGTGACCAAGCATGTGGATGAGGGTAGAGCAGTGGATGTAGTGTACATGGATTTTAGTAAGGCATTTGATAAGGTTCCCCATGGTAGGCTTATGCGGAAAGTCAGGAGGCATGGGATAGAGGGAAATTTGGCCAATTGGATAGAAAACTGGCTAACCGGTCGAAGTCAGAGAGTGGTGGTAGATGGTAAATATTCAGCCTGGAGCCCAGTTACAAGTGGAGTTCCGCAGGGATCAGTTCTGGGTCCTCTGCTGTTTGTAATTTTTATTAATGACTTGGATGAGGGAGTCGAAGGGTGGGTCAGTAAATTTACAGATGATACGAAGATAGGTGGAGTTGTGGACAGTGAGGAGGGCATTTGTCGTTTGCAAAGGGACTTAGATATGATGCAGAGCTGGGCTGAGGAGTGGCAGATGGAATTCAACCCTGCCAAGTGTGAGGTTGTCCATTTTGGAAGAACAAATAAGAATGCGGAATACAGGGTTAACAGTAGGGTTCTTAGTCAGGTGGAGAAACAGAGGGATCTTGGGGTCTATGTACATAGATCTTTGAAAGTTGCCACCCAGGTGGATAGAGTTTGTAAGAAGGCCTATGGTGTATTGTCGTTCATTAGCAGAGGGATTGAATTCAAGAGTCGTGAAGTGATGTTGCAGCTGTACAGGACTTTGGTTAGGCCACATTTGGAGTACTGTGTGCAGTTCTGGTCGCCTCACTTTAGGAAAGGTGTGGAAGCTTTGGAGAGCGTGAAGAGAAGATTTACCAGGATGTTGCCTGGAATGGAGAATAGGTCGTACGAGGATAGGTTGAGAGTTCTTGGCCTTTTCTCGTTGGAACGGCGAAGGATGAGAGGTGACTTGATAGAGGTTTATAAGATGATCAGAGGAATAGATAGAGTAGACAGTCAGAAACTTTTTCCCCAGGTACAACAGAGTGTTACAAGGGGACATAAATTTAAGGTGAAGGGTGGAAGGTATAGGGGAGATGTCAGGGGTGGGTTCTTTACCCAGAGAGTGGTGGGGGGCATGGAATGCGCTGCCCGTGGGAGTGGTAGAGTCAGAATCATTGGCGACCTTTAAGCGGCATTTGGATAGGTACATGGATGGGTGCTTAATCTAGGATAGAAGTTTGGCACAACATCATTGGCCGAAGGGCCTGTTCTGTGCTGTATTGTTCTATGTTCTATGTTCTATGTAACAAGATGCCACTGTCATAAGTTCCAACAGGAAGGAAAACCAAAAGATAAAAGCCAAAGGAGTTGATGCACGGAAGACTCAGGCTGAAGCATTTCTAGTGTCTGGAATGCACAAGGATGTGGTTATGTTTTGTTGTACATGTCATACATGCCAAATGGTCGGTAAGTCACAGGCAGGATAAACCAGCACCTTTGTTGCCAAACCCTGTATTCGAATACACCCCTCATGTGGGTTATGATTAATTGTGGAGCTCCCTTTCTGAAATAAAAGTGGAAACCAACATCCGCTGATCATAATGGACGTGTCTACCCGATTTCCAGGGATAATTCCATTTCGGGTGTGAAGGCAGAAAGGGAGGCAGAGGAGTTGGGAGCTATCTTTACTCACTGTGGGCTACGCTGTGTGATTCAGTCAGACCAAGGGTCTCATTTTACCGCTCAGCTGTTTGATGACGTCATGGATAGTTTTGGCATACAGCAGTTTGAATCAAGTTCGTCCGTTCCCGAATCCCAGGGAGCCTTGGAAAGTTGGCATCAGATGCTGAAGACAATATTAACAGCGTACTGTTAGAATTACCCGAATTATTGGAATAAAGGTGTCCCATTATATTGCTTGCCATTAGAGATGCCCCAAATAAATCTACTCATTTTCCTTCCTTTGAGTTAATATTCGTACATGTAGTGAGAGGCCCTTTGAAATTAATTAAATATAAATTGACAGGACCAAAGTCAGAGATCTCACACTTGGATTATGTATCTGAGGTGAGGGAGAGATTGGATGAAGTAGGTGAGTCAGCTGAACAGCACCTGAAAAGGGCACAGTGTAGAGTGAAGCAGGTGGCAGATAAAAACACTAAAACTTTGACGATTTCCCATGGGGATGATGAATTAGTATTGCCAGCAGTGGTGGGAAATCCCTTCAAAGCCCGGTTTAGTGGCCCCTTACAAATTAAAAAATGCTGAGTCAGTTAAACTACCTGGTAAAGATACCGAATATGACAAAAATGTGAGAGAATGTCATGTGAATGAATAATGCTCCAGCCACATTGAAGACTCAGGAACAGAGTTGGAGCCAGATGAACAAATTGTGCAGTTTATCTGTATGATGTAGTGATCTTCAGCAAGTGATTGAAAGCTCACATGTTACAGTTGCCAGAACATGTTGACCGATTACAAGAAGCAAACCTGGTAATAAACTTAAAGAAAACAGAATTCGCGAAGGCAGAGGACATTACATTGGACATGCAAGGTTGACCCCATGGAACACAAAGACGAAGGGCTTTGAGGAATTTCCACGACCATCCTCGAAGAGGTGTTCGATTTTTGGAACTGAGTGGATTCTATCGGAAGATTGTTGCAAACTTCAGCAGCGTATTGACACCACTGATGGATTTATGAAAGAAGGTCACAGAATGTGGTGGACAGAACAATGCCAGGAGGCATTTGAGAATTTTAAAGCAGGTTTAATCACCCCGCACCAGATTTAGCTACACCAAATATTTTGAACCCCTTTGAAAATTGTGTATGATGCTCGGGATATAGGGGTCGGAGATGTGTTGACACAGAAAGTTGATGATGGAATTGAGTGGCCAATTGGCTACTTGTCGAAAAACTCAATATCCACCAGAAAAAAATATATAAAATTTCAATTCTAGAAAAAGAATGATTGAATTTCGTACTGGCCTGACAACATTTGAATGGTTACATGACAAATTGTCGCAGATGGTTGTAGACAACAATGACAATCCTGAGTTTTGGTTGCTACTTTGACAACAATTCAAATACAACCAAAGGGTTTGAATAACGCTCAGGTTACCAGAAGCCAACGGAATTTGAATATTATTGTTTGGAAACCTGGAAAGCAATCACATTATGAGAATTGTTGTATCATGGGGAGTGTATAAACCCAGCATTTGAACACTAGAGGGAGAGCCACTGCAATCCAACAGCAGAGTAACTGCTGTAGAGCAGGAGTGCTAACTGGCCAACTCAAACACTCTCTATCAAAGATACATGTTCATGTAAAACCTACTTGCAGTAAAAAAAATGACCCAGGGAGATCAGCAGCTGGAAGAGTGAAAGCAGCGGGGAAGATAGAGACTGTGTGGTCTTGAGATTGTAATGTTTATCATGTGGGTTGTTGGAATAACATATTTTTAAAGAGTTGGAGTCAGATAGTAAGTAGTTAAGAAACAGAGGGCTTGTATTTGTGAATAGTTGTTGTTTAGTATTCGCTATTAAAGTTAAGAAACTGACTTGCAGATTTTTTTTAAAAAATAGTGGAATATAGGAGATCTGTGTCGCTCATATTTTAACAGATTTTCTGGGTGTTTGGTTTTAATTAACAGAGGGGTTCGACTCCACCTTGTAAATGTCCATCCACGCTAACCCCATTTCCCTGCAGTTGGCCCATATCCTTCTAGTCCTTTCTTATCCAGATATTTATCCAAATGCTTTTGAAATGTTGTTAATGTACTCCCCTCAATCACATCTGCTGGCAGCTCATCCACGTACCAGCCTCTGTGGAAAGAAGTGGCCCCTCAGTTTCTCTTTTATTCCTTCCCCTCTAACCTTAAACTCATCCCCTCTATTCTCGATTCTCTACACCTTGGAAAGAGACTGAGAGCATTCACCCTATCCATACACCTCGTGATCTTATACAGCTCTATAAGGTCCCCCCTCAGTCTCCTACACGCTAAAGAAAATGTCCTAGTTTGTTCAACCTCTCCCTATAACTCAGACCACTGGGTCCTGACAACATCCTTGTAAACTTCTTATGCACTCTTTCCAATTTAATAATATCCTCCCGATAACAAGATGACAAAACTGATCACAATACTCCCAGTGCGGCCTTACCAAAGTCCTGTATAATTGCAACATAAATTCCCAACTTCTATACTCAATGTCCTGCCTGATGAAGGCCAGTGTGCCAAAAGACTTCCTCGCTGCCCTGTCTACCTGTGACTCCACTCGCAGAGAACCATGCACCTGAACCCAATGGTCATTCTCCCCACGATACACCTTAAGGCCCTCCCATTCAACATGAAACTCCTACCTTGATTTAAGTTTCCAAAAGGCAAGAACTCACACATCTGCACTACATTCCATTTTCCATTTCTCGGCCCACTTCCCCACCTGATTAAAATCCTGCTGCAATTTCTGATGCACTTCCTCACTGATCATGCTCCCACTTATGTTAGTCTCATCTGTAAACTTACTAATCATACCTTGTACATTCTCAACCAAATCGTAGACAACAAACATCCATGGACCCAGCCTCCAGCCTGACGATCATCCTTCCACTAAACCCTCTGCTTCCTACCATCAAGCCAACTGTGCATCCAATTGGCCTGTTCCCCCAGCATTCCATGCGATATAACCTTCCAGAGCAGCCTGCCATGTGGTACCCTATCAATGGCCTTACTGAAATCCATAGAGACTACGTCTACCGCTCAGCCCTCATCAACCTTCCTGGTCACTTCATCAAAGGACTCTAACAAATTTGGGAAGCATGACCTCCCACTCACAAGTCTATGCTGACCGCTCCGAATCAAACCCTGTGTAAGTAAGGGGCGCAGTCAATGGTGTGCTGTCCTTCATTGTAAGATGATTCGAGTACATAAGTAAAGCCATCTTCCTGCTGTTGTGGAGCCTTGCTGAGAGAGTATTTGGGGCACTCTCTACAGAATTGGTCACCTTTGTAAGGAATGATCTCCTTACCACAGACTCAGGTGATGGTATCATGAGAATAGAGTGAAGAGGCTGAGTGTTTAATCTGTAGAACTGTGAGAGATTAAAACATAGTGATGCTGAAACGAAGGAGTGGCAGCGATCACTTATTTCCAAAACAGACATTGACAGGGAGAGAAATTCCATACTTTACCCAGGATTGACTGGTTTGATTTATTGTTACGTGTACCTCAGTACAGGGAAACACTTTATTTATGAGCAGTAGAGGCAGATTATAGTAAACGTGGCCAGACAGATCATAGAGTGGAAATAGACTTGGACAGAGTAAGGCATACAGGGTACACTGAACAGGACGTGTACGAGACAAGATCAACATTAACAAGATCAGCATTATTTGAACTTAGAGAGTCCATTCATCAGTCCAACGTGTCTTTCCTAGTAGTTTATATGCATAAAGTAACTCTTCCCACGTTATTGTGCAGTCGGCGTGTGAACTTGTACTGAACGTCAGGTTACTCACAATCCCCAACAGCAGCCACAATACCTTCCATCTGAAACAGGTAGCCATTCTCATCAGCTTCCGCTCTACACAGAGAACACCAGGCTGGCTTCTCGGAGATGGCAGATGCCTTCTTGAGACTTCACACATATGGCTTCCCTCCTCACCGCGAGAAAACCAAATTAATGTCCCACATGCGTATCATGAGCAACAGAGCCATGAGGAACAACGTGGAGCAGTCTGTCTGTGCAGCCTCTGCTCCAATTGTTTATCATGTTGGAGCATCAATTAGGAGACACCTCAGACTGCCGATACTGGAGATCAGAGTAGAGAGTCGATTGTTGGAAATGTACAGCAGGTCAGGCAGCATCCGAGAAGCAGGAGAACCGACGTTTTGGGCATAAGACATACATCGGGAATCAGCATCAATTACCTCATTCTGCCCCTGTGTAAGTGCATTGAGGTGGGAATGGCCTCCTACTGATCCTGTGTAAGTGACTCAAGGGACTGACTGGCTTCTTCCTCGTTCGACTGGACAGGGCCAAGGGCCCCTGGTTCCTGTATGACAGCTCAATGTGCTGACAAGTGTGATGATGCTGCAGGTTTAAGAGGCTTTTTATCCTGGTTTCTTTTTAGAGAGATATTGAACGATCGTTACGAAGCTGGCTAGTTAAGACCACTTGAGTAAACAGCGAGGGAGGCCTTAGGTTTATTTTAATGCAGTGAATGGGTGTGGCCAGCTCTCACAGATTAGGATCACTGTGTTTTGTTTCTCAGTAACATCAAAAATTATAGGGGTCTCCACAGAGTTGGAAGTTTCACAGAATGTCTCCTAGCTGCTACTCTCTCTGAATTTTCTCTAGATGCTGTTTTCTATTCCTGGATTTTCCTTTTGTGGTTATGGGAATTTCCTATGTTGGACTAGTTCATTAGTAATAGCTCCTAGTTCTATTATTCTGTTAAGCTGTCCAATAGAATTATGTTATTCTAAATTTCTCTTTCTTTGGTTTTATTTCATCTTTCGTGTTTAAATAAATGTACTTTGCTCACCACCGAGTAGTTTGACCTGTCACATTGCATCTGGAACAGACACTTTACATTTCCTTTAAAATAAGAAAACGTAAGAATCTAGGCTACTGCCTTCAAATATTTTCAAGGGAATTGGTGTGGCCCATCACACTGGAATCCTTCTTTCCTGAGTAATAGGCTGGAGGCACTGAATAGGCTGTCCCTATTTTTCTCCAATAGTGTCAATGGGCTGAATGATTTCCTCATATCCCTGTGAAACCAGTTTGAGGTGCGGAATGAACTCTTGTTTTACTGTGGCAATGTGCAGTGTCAGGCAGTGCTGTTACATGAATGTTACAGACACGTAAACAGCACAAGCCTCAATGAAGTCTGGGTCTTGCTGCACATGGACACAGTCCAGTTCAGGAGCTGACGGGGGATAAAATGTTCTGAACATTGTGGAATCTTCAGTGACCATCCCCACTTCTGATCTTATGGTGGGGAGGGTGGGGGTGGGGAGACATTGATGAAGCAGCTGTAGAAGTTTGTGAAGAGGAAGTTACCCTGAGGATCTCCCACAGAGGTGACCCAGGACTGAGATGATGAACATCTTCCTTTGTGTCATGTTTGATTCCAAACACTGGAGAGTTTACTCTGATTCCCATGAAGTCCAGGTTTGTTAAGCTCCTTGATGTCAACAGAAGCCTTGATATCAGGGCCAGTCATTTTTACCTGACCCCTTGTGTCAACCCCTTTTGGTCATATCAATAGACCATGGTATAGGAGCAGCAAGGGTTTTCTTCAAACAGGTGGCATTGAATGTCAGGATTTCTCTTCTCAAGAGTGTTCGGGGAGCCAGATGACTGAAAGTATTTGAAGAGGAGGTAGATGGATATTGACCTGTCAGAGAGTTGAGGGCTATGAGGAATTGGGTATGAAAGAGGATTTGAGACCAAGAGCAGATCAGTCATGATCTTAGTGAAGGGCAAGGCAGGTTTGGTGAGTGAACGACCAGCCCCTGTGTCTGATGTTCTCACATTCTGTTATTGGAAAGTTAGTGGGTGTTATTTTCATGGATGTTCTGTTATTGAATGTTGCCGTCAGGGAGACCAGAGGATTTTGTGAGCCATCGCTGGGCGAGGTATGGGGCCTGTATTCAATGAATTTGGGTCTACAACATGACCAACAAATGGAGCACAAGTTTCAGAGAGGGGAAGCTCTGTGAAGAGAGATGAGGGGCCTCTTTCATACCCAGCCTGGGTTTTACAATTACATTTCCCAAATCACCTCAAACCGTGTGGGACAGTCTTTAAGGGCCGAAAGATCTCCTCTGTTTCTGTGCACCAGGTTATAGAAGTAAGTAGTCTCTAAGTGCTCCTGCCTAACAGGTTTAATGGGCTGAATGGAACACAGGAACACGGAATTGAGGGACAGGAGTAAGTCATTAGATACTTTGAAAATTCTCCACCAGGCACTAAGATTGTAGCTGATCAGGGTGGGGACTCAGCCCCACTTTCCTGTCTGTGTCCCATTATGCATGACTCACTTCTCTGTCAAATATTTACCTCATGCAGCTTTCAATCAATGTGAACATAGAGGCAAGATAAACTTCCAGTGAAGAGAATTCCCACTTGAAAGGTCCATTCAGAATTATTTGTCGTTCCTCTGATAGAATCAAAGCGCCATGCAGAATGGAAACAGACCCGTTAGTCCAATCTGTTCACTCTGATCAGATATCAAATCTGATCCAGTTCCATTTGCCAGCATTTGGCCAATATCCCTCGTCTTTCAGATACTTTTTAAATGTGCGATTGTAACCTCCTTCACCACTTCCTCTGACAGCACTTTCTGAACACACACCACTCTGTGTGAAACATTTATCTTCAGTCCTTTCTAAATCATTCCCCCTCTCCCCTCCAACCTATACTCTCCTGTTCTGGACTCCCCTATCCTGAGGAGCAGAGCGTGGCTGTTCAGAATATCCATGCCCCTGCTGGTTTATAAACCTCTATAATGTGGCCCCTCAACCTCTGACACTCCAGGGGAAACACCTCAACCTAATCAACCTCTCCCTAAAGCTCAAACCTCCAGTCCTGGGACATCTGTGTAAGTCATTTCTGCAGAAAACCGAGTTGTACGCAGTATTCTTAAAGTGGCCTCACCAACATCCTGTACAGATACAACATGCCACCACAACTCCTATACTCAATGCTCTGACTGATTAAGGCAAATGTGTAAAATGTGTTCTGTACCGCACTGTCTGCATTCGACTCCACTTTCAAGGAACAATGTACCTGCAGCCCTATGTCCCTTTGTTCCACAACACTCCCCAGGACCTGACCATTAAGTGTATAACTTCTGCCCTGATTTGCCTTCCCAAAATACAAAACCTCGTCTTTATCTAAATTAAACTTCATCTGTCACTCCTTGCCCCTTTGTCCCATCTATTGTGGTCTTGTTGTACTCTGAGATAATCTACTACATCACCTTTCTGATGTAATCTGTAAACTTACTAACTATGGCCCCAATATCCACATCTAAATCCTTGACATAAATGATGAAATGCAGTGAACTCAGTCCTGATTCTTACAGCACACTGCTGCTCACAAGCCTCCAGTCTGAAAAATACCCCTCTTCCTTCAAGCCAATTGTGACGAGCTTTTTCTGTATCCCATGTGACCGAACCTTATTAATCTGTCTACCAATCAGAATGAAATACTAGCTATGAAGAGAGGCTGAGTAGGTTAGGTTTATTTTCACTAGTAAAAAGAAGATTGGGGGGGGAACTTATTGAGGTTTGCAAAATCATGAAGGTTATAGATAGGGTGGACAGAGACAAGCTTTTTCCCAGGGTGAAGGATTCAATAACGAGAGGTTGTGCTTTCAAGTGAGAGGTAGACAGTTTAAGGGGGATACACGCGGTAAGTACTTCACACAGAGGGCGGTGGGCGTTTGGAACGCGTTGCTAACAGAGGTGGTAGAGGCAGGCACGGCAGATTCATTTAAGGTGCGTCTAGACAGATGCATGAGTAGGTGGGGAGCAGAGGGATACAGATGCTTAGGAATTGACCGACAGATTTAGACAGTACATTTGGATCGGCTCAGGCTTGGAGGGCGAAGGGCCTGTTCCTGGGCTGTAAGATTTTCTTTGCTCTTTGTTATTTAAATGAACACCTTGCTGAGGTCCACATAGACAATGTCAACCAAACTGCCTTCATCAATCTTCTTTGTCATCTCTTCAATAAACTCAACCAAATTAATGAGACATGATTTCCCATGCAGAAAGCCACGTTGTCTACCCTAATCAGCCCTTACCTTCCCAAATGTATGTAAATGCTATCCCCCAGAATCCCCTCCAACAACTCACCCACCACTGACATCAGGCTCACCGGTCTATAGTTCCCCGGCTTTTTGGGTCACTGTTTCCTTTCTAGTCCCACTCCTGCACTGCTCACAACAAATGTTAAATGTAACCAGGTCGGTGATATAGCCGATGATATCGGTCTCAGACTGGGTCAGGGTCAGTTTTAGGAACAAGTCAGGCTAGTTTCTTTAATCTGCTCAAATAGCACGTTTATGATCCAGAGCAATGTTACTCCAACTATGGTGGAAAGATGAATGGCAAACTATTTTTGTATTGCAAATATATAATCAATATTTTCCTTTCTATAAAACACACACACACACACACACACACACACACACACACACACACACACACACACTGCAATTGTAACTTGAAAGAACTTTGTCCAGATATTATCCCATGTACATTGTCCAAACTATGTCTCCATCACATTCCCTGTTCCATGTCGGTGCATCATTGCTGCTGTCATACACAGAGCCATACCCTGAGCAGAAAATGGTCTTGGTCGATTTGAAGATATGTTTTTATGTTCCTGCTTCATTAAAAAATAAAAATGTCTAATTTATTCAGAATACGTGTGTTAAAATGAATGCATTTTTTAAAAGAAATACAGAAATTGCTGGAAAAGCTCGGCAGGTCTGTCAGCATCCAGATGCCTTTTACATGCTGTAGTTGTACCAGCCTCCACCACTTTCTCTGGCAGCTCATTCCATACACACACACCACCGTCTGTGTGAAAAGATGCCCTTTAGGCCTCATCAAAACCTTTTCCCTCTCACTTTCCACCAATGCCGTCGAGTTTTGGACGCCCCTAACCTGGGGAAAAACCCTGAATACTCAACCTATCCATGACCGTTCTGATTTTATAAACCTTTCCTGCTGCGAAATGTGACTTCAATCAACACAAATGGCTGTACTTTCAGTCATCCTGGGCCTAAATTCTGAAATGCAACACCGACACCTCTTCCTTCTCCATCAAGTCACAATTCTAAAACCAGTTTAATCAGTTTGTTCAGATATATTAGGAGACACTTCTGTGGATTTACACCTAGACCTTTGTGCCCGGAGGTAGGGACACGAGCACCACTCGGCAATACCCATAAAGCTGTAACATTATTCTCCTGTGTGTTTGTTCATCAGCCTGTTATGACATGCTGTGACATACCTCTGCAACAGGCAGGACTTCAATCCAGGCCTTCTCATCCAGAGCTAGGAACACTACCACACAAGTTCAGGAATTGGAATCAACCCAGAGCTCTGGCTCAGAGACACGGACACTGCCCACTATACTACCATACCCAGATTTTGGGTCATATTTTAGTGCCCGCTTCCAGCTCAGTGTGGATTGATTATAATCAGGTTACTATTACTGAATTACAAAAAACACTTTGTATTATTAAACAAATGCAAGATATTTGTCTCAACTGTAGGATATTGAGTGTACTTGCTGAATATTGAAATTAACTATGAACATCTTTAATCGCTATTATCTGTAGTCTGCAATATTAGGGAAAGAAATCCCGCAGAAACACTCTGCCCAATGAAGGGTCTCAAATAGATGTTTATTACTGAACACCAGAGGCGAAGGAAGGGATTAATTTCTGACCCCAAAACACCGATCAATCTTACCCACCTCTAACGTGTGTCTGCCCTCTTCCTAAAACCATGAAATGACACCAGGCCGCTGATTACTGTCCAGCCTCTCCTCCCCACTGACTGTTTCTGCAATCCGTCCCTCCTCCCTCTAACCACACAAGGCAACCCAAGCTCAGGGTCTTTGTGAAAATCAAGGCCAGAGTGTGCAGGCCTCCTGGAGAGGGGTGGCATTTTAAAATTGAAGGGGAGGGGGAGGTGGCAGTCATATCACACACTGGGCTGAGGGGTGGCAGATGGAGGATAGTCTGGATTAATGCCGGCATTGGATTTGGTAAATCAAACAACAACAGGACCTATACAATTAAAAGTAGGGTCTTTTGGTGGTGTTGTAGTACAGAAACCTAGGCCGTCAGGTTTAATTCTTTAAAATTTGCATCTGATATAGAAAGTGGCTAAGAAGGTGTTAAACACACTTGTCTTCATAGGTCAGACCTTTGAGTATCGGAATTGGGACGTCATATTGTGGT